>NC_091978.1:21832216-22118450 GCF_044704955.1 Pristiophorus japonicus | reverse complement strand
GGGTGGGGGGGAGAGAGAGAGAGGTGGTGGGGGGAGAGAGAGAGAGGTGGATGGGGGAGAGAGAGAGTGAGGTGGGGTGGGGAAGAAGTGGCACTGGTGGAACAGCTCTCTCCAAGTGCTGGAAGCAGTGAGGACGGGCCGGACGCGCCCGCCACCATTCACCTGTGCTGTGATCTTGCCCTTTGCAGGTTGCTGACGAGAGGCTGCTGTGGAGAGAGGCGACCGGCCCGGCCTCCGGAGCCCCCGGGCAATGGCGGCTGGTGTGGAGCCTGCCATTGCCGCTGCTGGCGGCGCTGCACTGCCGCTGCCTGATGTGAAAGGCCCGGTGTGAGGGGGGCGCGGGGACTTGGGACACGGTCCTGGGCTGGAAAACTGCCGGGGGAGGAGGGGAGACACACAAACCGCCATCATCTTCTCTCACTATCTATCACTTTACTCACCTCCCTTCGGGCCCAGCAACACTTTCAATAAAAGGACACTTCGTGCAGCGTCGTCAAAACGCCATGAAAAAAAAAATTCTCGAAGATTCTACTCGGCCAACCGAGAATGAAAGTTGAACACGACACCTGTAACTCTGCAGTCGGGGAAGCCAATTTGCGACGCACACTTCCGCCGGGGAAGCCATTTTGTGACGCGCACACACACAAGAGCCGCTGGCGTCCGGCCTGAGCTCGGAACTTTCTCTCCTCCTGAATCGTCGTCAACAAACAAACAAACAAACAATTAAAGCCCCAGCGATGAGCGCCGCCGCGCCTCCAGCGAGCTGCTGACCGTAAGGACGTTTTGAAACGAAGTTGGAGCGCCAGGTACCTGCCTGTATTGGGAGGGTCGGGACGGGACACCGGGGGCGCCAGGCCCCGGCCGTACATCCCAAACCTTTGGCTTTCCTTGGAAACAGATTTCACTTTCAATTCACCGTCACATTGCAATTTAAACAATGTTAAAAATACGCTTCAGTGCCCATCTTGTGATGTTCCGAAGTCGGATCTCAAATGATGCATTTTATCAATAGGTGTAAAAGTATAGACTCATTGAATTTTACCGCCTTTCCAGGTATTAAGGGACTGTTGAATCAAGGAAGAGGTTGGCACATTCATTTTTCACCAATTGTCATTTAATTCCACTATTGGGGGTTAACAGCTAATTCTCGTTGCCATAGAGAAACAACAGGAGATTCAACTAAATTCCAGTACAACGTCTTTCAAAGTTGTTTTCAAAGGTGGGCGACCCTCTTAGTCAGTTTTGGCACTCACTTGGGGACTCTGCAAATCTCATCCTCAGGAAGTCCCAACCCTCCCCTCCCATTTACTCGCTTCTGAAAGACCGCATCAGCTACCCCAAGCGAAACTGTGCTTTTATTTAAGACATTTTATCTGTATGCAGCAACAGAAATTGTGTCCTAATTTTTTTTTTCGAATTCAGCTTTCTTAAGACAACGCATTGGCAAACCAACTCAGTTGAACAGAAATCTAATGGCCTCCTGGATCTCCTTGAAGAGCCCTCTAGAGTACATGGATCCCAAATAGGAAAGCTAAGTTGTATAGGCCCTGTATTTTCTCTGAAGAGAAGTGATAAAGGAGGATGATTCATGCCATTTGATTCAAGATAATATTTAATGTCCCAATACTTTGATTCCTTTTTTTTTTTAGAAGTCTTTTACTCCTCCACTCTAGACTGTGCTCGCTGTGGCTCTCGGTCCAGCAGCGCTTCAAATTTAAAATTCTTATCCTTTTGTTCAAATCGCTCCACGGCCTTGCCCCTCCCTATCTCTGTAACCTCCTACAACCCTTCCAAGACATCTGCGCTCCTCCAATTCTGGCTTCTTGTGCACTTGGCTTCGGCAGCCATGCCTTCAGTTGTCCAGGCTCCAAGCTTTGGAATTCTATCCTTAAAACTCTCCACCTCGCTCTCCTCCTTTTATGATGCTCCTTAAATCCTACCTCTTTGATAAAGCTTTTGGCCACCTGTCCTAATATCACCTTGTGAGGCTCGGTGTCAAATTTTGTCTGATACACTCCTGTGAAACACGTTGGGATGTTTTACTATGTTAAAGGCACTATATAAATACAAGTTGTTTTTTGATTGATTTTTGTCCCAGGCTGTTCCCATAGCTGAGCCCCAGTTCCATATGTCCCAGGGGAGAGTGTTTTCAATTTCCCAGATATCTGGGAAAATTTGTCGTGTCCAGGAATCTGAGAGAGAATCCTCAGCGGTTTATTAATCAAGAGACCCTCTTAATAACAATAACAGGCTTCGATTTAGGCTTTAACTACAAAATAAATTGATTAAATAGTAGAAGAAAAAGTGAATAGTAACTTTTACAATAGTTATTAAGCTTACTCTTCAAACAGTAGAAAAGGATGAATAGTTTACAACTGCAGTGCTAAACTATGGTATGAAAAATCTTGTTTCTTTTTCTTGGCATCTAAAAAGCTATCAAGCCTGACTCTCTTTTGTAGACTTCAGAATGACTCCCTGACTTTCAACAATTCAGGTTGACAAATACTTTTTAAACAGGTGGCCTGGACCAATGGATTTAAATAACTGAGTTGAATTAAAAAGAAAACTGCCAATTGCACACATTTAAAAAAAAAAACCAAAAGATGTTTGTATTTGAACTGAATGACCTAAGTGTCTTTCGCTGTGACCTAAGTGTGCTATTTGAGAATAGCAGATGGTGAGGGAGCATTATAAATGTGTTTAATCCTCGACTGATGTTGACCCAGACAGATATATATACACACACACTTTCAGGTTAGGGGGTTACAGCTTGGTAGACGTCAACTGTGGCTCAGTTGGTAGCGCACTCACCTCTGATTCAGAAGATTGTGGGTTCAATTTCCACTCCAGAGATTTAAGCACATAATCTAGGCTGGCGCCTCAGTACAGTACCGTCGGATGAGACGTTAAACCAAAGTACCATCTGCCCTCGTGAATGTAAAAGATCCCGTGGCACTATTTTGAAGAGCCGAGGAGTTCTCCCCAGTATTCTGGCCAATATTTAGCCCTCAATCAACATCCCCAAAACAGATTATCTGGTCATTGCTGTTTGTGGGACCTGTGTGGCTGCATTACAACAGTGACTATACTTCAAAAGTACTTCATTAGATGTAAAGTGCCTTGGGATGTCCTGAGGGCGTGAAAGGCACTTTATAAATGCAAGATCTTTCTTTACCATTGCTCTGGCTGAAACCACAGCAGGGCTCGGGATCGGTCCTGTGACCTCCCTGGTCTGTATGGCTCTGGACCACATCAGATGGTACACTTGCCCACCGAGCCATCAGAGGAGCCTTCTCTTTATTTTTGCTACAACGTATCTTGCATTGGGTCGCTTTCACCCTCATCCCCAACTTAAATGACCACAAAGGTTTGTCCTTAATCTATTTAAAAGAAACACTCACTGATTGTCAACACTATATATAGTTAGAGCATCCGGAAACCTCAGGACCGAGGCCATTCTAGATTTCAGAACGTCTTTCCACCGTCCCGAATCTAGAAACACCTGGGCCAGAGGTAAGGAGGAGGGGGGTGGGGGGGACGTCAGTCGAGCCCGTCGAGTAGTAGTGGGGGCAGCGACGGGTCCGGATTTCGGGACATATTCCAGACGACCCCGCCACAGATCGGTCCAAATTCCGGATCTCCGGATTTTGGACGCTAAAGCTGTGTAGTGCTCTTTTGCTAATGATCAACCTAATGTTTTGGACCAATTTGACTGAATCCTGGCTCAAAATCCTGGAACTCCCTATCTAATTGTATTATGGGAGCACCTTCAACACCTGGGCTGCAGCAGTTAAGCAGGCAGCTCACCACCACTGAGTCAAGGCAACAAAGGCTGGTCTTGCCAGTGATACAAAAGTCCCAAGAATTAATTTTAAAACTCTGCACACACAGGTAATTTCTCTCTTATTGCTAGCCATTGAAATAGAGATAAACATTGGGCCTTGCACAGTGCAGAAACATAGAAGCTTAGAAAACAGAAAATAGGTGCAGGAGTAAGCCATTCGGCCCTTCGAGCCTGCACCGCCATTCAATGAGTTCATGGCTGAACATGCAACTTCAGTACCCCATTCCTGCTTTCTCGCCATACCCCTTGATCCCCCTAGTAGTAAGGACTACATCTTACTCCTTTTTGAATATATTTAGTGAATTGGCCTCAACAACTTTCTGGGGTAGAGAATTCCACAGGTTCACCACTCTCTGGGTGAAGAAGTTTCTCCTCATCTCGGTCCTAAATGGCTTACCCCTTATCCTTAGACTGTGACCCCCTGGTTCTGGACTTCCCCAACATTGGGAACATTCTTCCTGCATCTAACCTGTCTAAACCCGTCAGAATTTTAAACGTTTCTATGAGATCCCCTCTCATTCTTCTGAACTCCAGTGAATACAAGCCCAGTTAATCCAGTCTTTCTTGATATGTCAGTCCTGCCATCCATGGAATCAGTCTAGTGAACCTTCGCTGCACTCCCTCAATAGCAAGAATGTCCTTCCTCAAGTTAGGAGACCAAAACTGTACACAATACTCCAGGTGTGGCCTCACCAAGGCCCTGTACAACTGTAGCAACACCTCCCTGCCCCTGTACTCTAATCCCCTCGCTATGAAGGCCATCATGTCATTTGCTTTCTTAATTGCCTGCTGTACCTGCATGCCAACCTTCAATGACTGATGTACCATGACACCCAGGTCTCGTTGCACCTCCCCTTTTCCTAATCTGTCACCATTCAGATAATAGTCTGTCTCTCTGTTTTTACCACCAAAGTGGATAACCTCACATTTATCCACATTCTACTTCATCTACCATGCATTTGCCCACTCACCTGACCTATCCAAGTCACTCTGCAGCCTCATAGCATCCTCCTCACAGCTCACACTGCCACCCAACTTAGTGTCATCTGCAAAATTGGAGATACTACATTTAATCCCCTCGTCTAAATCATTAATGTACAGTGTAAACAGCTGGGGCCCCAGCACAGAACCTTGCGGTACCCCACTAGTCACTGATTGCCATTCTGAAAAGTACCCATTTACTCCTACTCTTTGCTTCCTGTTCTCAATCCATGTCAGCACACTATCCCCAATCCCATGTGCTTTAACTTTGCACATTAATTTCTTGTGTGGGACCTTGTCGAAAGCCTTCTGAAAGTCCAAATATACCACATCAACTGGTTCTCCCTTGTCCACTCTACTGGTAACATCCTAAAAAAAAAGCATAATTATCTGCCACTTGCAGTGAAAACCAAAGTATAGAAACAAGGAATAACAATGCCTTGTGTTGATGCCACTTGCCACTCCCTGATGTCAACAATGAAAGTGGGCCAGTCCACAAAACATATTCTCTAAGTGACTATATACAGGCGTGGCCATCTCGAACCTTTAATTCTTCTTGAGACACTTGTACAGCTTTCAAAGTATAGGGATGGGTCTGCATCCTCTTATGGAATACAAACTTTAGCAAAAGCTTGCACTCACGTGTCACCTTTTGAAGTGGTGAAACATCCCAATGTTCTTCAGAAAGGGATAGACTGGGCACCAAAGAATAAGAAAACTGGTGGAGATGACATGGTCAAATAGCTAGGGTTTTCGAATGGATTTGAAATGGGGAAAGATGTAGCAAGACAGTGGAGTTTAGGAAAATAATTCCAGAGTCACAGGATTACGATGGCTAAAAGCTCTGCCTAATGTTGGAGTGGAAAGTGCCAGCTGAGAGGTAGGGCTGGAGGACTTGCTGATGTGCGATGAAGAAAGGTTCAGGAGTGAGTCCTAAATGAGGATAAGGAAACTGACCTCGGGTTATTTCCTCTATAGAAAAAAAGCAATAATTTTCGGTAGTACAGCTAAGTGCCCCCCCTGAACAGTTGGGAGAGGGCCTTCAATGGTAAAGGCCCTTTTTCAGAATGTGGGCCATCTTATAACAGTCACATGAACCCAAAACTCTTTTACGGAACAGGTGCCCATTTGGTTCGGCCCACTTCAGCCATGGTGTAAGTAGATAAAATGACATTGGAATTCAAATAGTTAATTAGGGTTAAATTATTATAAACAAATAAAAACATGGATTTTAATAAAGGAGAAAGGCAGTGACTAGGAGAACATAAATCAGCATTATACGAACGTTGCACACAGCACTTCAAACTAATCGCACCAAGCATGGGAATAATCTTGTGTAATACATATGGCAATTATTTTTTACGTGATGTGCACCACTTGCATTGATGGTCCCGAGGCCCATCTGTGATGTTACATGTGGTAATGTCTACATATGGGGACTATTATATTGTACGTGACTTCATGGTATATGCACAAAGAAAAACTGCAGTCCAGGAGTTTCGTAACCAGCAAAAAACGATGTTGACTCTGAAACTCTAGGTTCTCCCAGTCTCCCCTCACAACTCCGGAGGGCAACTGGTGGAACCCAAAAAACGGCTGAAAACAGGGTTAAGCTGTGTTTCCTCTGATCTCCCACCAGATTTATGGGACTAGGAGAATGGTTGGTAACCAGAGGACGAAGATTTAAGGTAATTGGCAAAAGAACCAGAGGTCATTTTTTTTTAAATGTAGTTAATTTTCCTGATCTGGAATGTATTGTCTGACAAGCAGATTCAATAATAACTTTCAAAAGGGAATTGAATAAATTGTTGAAAGGGAAATAAATTACAGGGTTATAGGAACAGAGCTGGTGAGTGGTTGACTAATTGGATCGTTCTTTCAAAGAGCCGGCACAGGCACGATGGGCCGAATGACCTCCTCCTGAGCTGTGTCATTCTATGATTCCATGAATTCCCACAGAATTTCACAACCATCTTTAGCAAAAGCACTTTACACAAGTAAAACCCTATGGCCACAATTGTGAACTCCCTCCCCGACTGTCATGCATAGTTGAAGAGCATAATTTCCTCGCCCATAAACACAGAGCTAATAGCGAAGCTCCAACTCAAAGGCCCAGCGCTGCTGAAGCAAATGGAGGATCGTATTTTATGGAATAATGAAGAATCGTTTGCACGGTGCTGATGGCTATCTTAGTTTAGGATATAACCTGAACAAATCTCTTACTCGCCGATGAATGGGATTTGTTAGTTGCCACAGTGAATATTAAAACATTAAATTAAATAATATTTTCCTACAATCCCATGCCTGATCCCCAGCACAAACACACACATCCTCATGGACACTAAATTCCAGCTTATAATTTATTGAAGTATTCAAGGATGTATTTTTACAGAAAATATCAGGCCAATTCTTTGGAGTGTTTGATTATTTTATGTTCAGATTTGCATTTGTACTTTTTTTAAATGCATTCATGGGATGTGGGCATCAGTGGCAATGCCAGCATTTTTACCCATCCCTGATTGCCCCTTGAGAAGGTGGTGGTGAGCTACAGCCTTGAACCGCTGCAGTCTGTGTGGTGAAGGTGCTCCCACAGTGCTGTTGGGGAGGGATCCCTGTTCCAGGATTTTGACCCAGCGATAATGAAGGAACAGTGATATATTTTCACGTCCAGATAGTGTGTGACTTGGAGGTGATGGTGTTCCCATGCGCTAGTTGCCCGTGTCCTTGTAGGTGATATAGAGGTCACGGGTTTCAGTGTGCTGTCGAAAAAGCTCTTTGAACTACAGTCTGTATAAGGTTAATAAAGGAGTGGGAGATGTGGGCTAGAATCCACCCAGACTGATGGGATGAAAATCTCTTTTTTTTTTTCCAAGACACAAGTGGAATGAGTTTTGGACAGTCGTAATCCAACCACTTGTGGGTATCGATTCATAGCATCAAACTGCCTGGGCCAAAATTCAATCAGGAGACAGGAACGGTTGCTGTGGGAACATAAACCTCACATAGGTACTCTTCAGAAGTTGGTATTAAGACCTATTGGGGTATAACTGTGTTCTGTGCAGTAGCACAAAGTGTCCGATAGCAAATCCACAGCCTGTTTGGCACTCTGCCCAATAGACTTGAATGGTAAAGTAAATCAGCTGCTTTGCAATACTGCCCAGGACTAATTTCTATCCCCATTGCTGAAGCAAAGTAGAGGGAGTTCCATGTTGCATTTAGGTCATGTTGTACCTGATCTGGGAGCACTTCATCCTGACACTGGATACAAAACAGGGAGCCCAATAGGGTCATCCCTCACCTCAACCAGCACAAAACTTACTCCCCCACCTCTTTCCCCCCACCCCCCCCAGATTCAAATACTTTTTTGCTTTCCAATTTTGGACCTGGGTTCAAAATCAGCCCAAATAAATGGCCCGAGAGTCTCCTTTCAAAGATCCCAAATGAGCCTGAAGCCAGTTCCTAATGATACTAATCAACAATAGAAACTTAATTCTAAATTAATCGTATTGAGCAGTTTCACCGTAGCTGAATAAAATGACGATTTATGTGATGTAGTGGAAGGATTCTGAGGCTGATTGACAGTCTGACGGGCCACAACGTTAGCACTCCTTCCATGACCATAACCATCTTTTTATCACCCCGTAAGGTGCTTAGTCCTAAACAGTGAGAGTGATTTCAGCTTCCAGAGCCTGTTCAATGAGGGGGAGACACTCACACCCATCGGGCGGATGTCAGCTCGGGATTTCAAATCCGGAACTGTCTGGATCAAGGTTTGTACCACCTGCATCTTCTGGCTCCGAGGCAGGAATACTACTACCAGTGGAGACAAATTATTGGTACAGTGCAGAGGGAGCTCTGAACTGTCCCCAGACCACGCCATACCAGATCTTGGACTGCCTTCTGTTGTTAATTGGTACAAGGTTGGAAATGAGCCATTTCTTGAAGGACTTGCGTTGGCGCGCACACACACATATTACAGAAATGGAGGGGTGGGTTGGGAAAGGAACATTGACCTGTGAATCCTTGTAGCAATGCCGACTGAGAACTCACCCTGACACAGCTTGTTAGCAAGGGCCACAGGATAGTGACATTGCGCCAGTTTGTGAAACATTATCAAACATATTTTCTAAAATTCTAGATGGTTCTGTGTGGAAGGTCTTTAAAAAAACAAGCTGATTTTCTGAGGTACATGTGGCCACGTTCCATAACGTAAGCAGGTGTATATGTTAATGATGTTCCTGGCTGGTTTGGTCAACGATGATACAGGGGCGGGGAACGGAAAGGGTTAACATTGCAATTTAACGTACCATTCCTTTCACGCAATTTTTCTTTTTCCTTTAAATGTCAGTGTACTGATTTTGAACCTGGATGTCCAGTTATGTGGTGTATAATGTCTATTCTGGCAACTCTCTTTCCCCAGCCCCCCTCCTCCCCAACCGTGCAAAACCATTTTGTCCATGCTTGTGTTCTTGTTATGGCGACAAGTCCTCGTTGTTAGAAAGCTATGTATGAATTTTGTTTTGATTGTTACGAGTGATTTTTATTATCCATATTAAAATGTAAACAAATGAGGTTTTGTGTGTCCTTTGTTCACATCACATGGCCCCGTAAACACATCAGAACCGGGAGGTTAGAATGAGAAAAGTTCCATCAACCCTGTTCTTTCCACAGTCAATCAATGCATGACGACCTCATTCATGATTCCCTACCTTCCAAATCTCTCTCCTCGCTTCCTAATCCCCACGTGAATCAAACAGCTCTATTAATATCTCCCTGTCCTTCACTCCTCCTCCCCCCCCCCCCCCCCCCATTTGGATTGATCCAAGTGCCTCTTTAAAAGTTTTAACTGACTCTTAAATGAACTACTTTTCCATGCTGTGTTCTACACATCCACTATTTTGTGCTGCGGGGGAAACAAAATAATCTTATTACCTTGCATGAGGTTTATGAATTTTGTAATTGTGTCCTCAAATTCTGTGCTCATTACCCCAAGTTTAAATGGCCACCTAACTTTTTAGCTACACCTTTCATTATTCTAAGGACATGTATTCTTTTATTTGTGAGCCTCGTTATTGAATCTCAGCAGGCTATTGGACCCTATCTCTGTAACTTCCTCCAGCCCTACAACTCTCCGATAACTCTACATTCCGAGCAATGTTTCCCCTAATTTTTTTTGGATGTCCAGATCTGGCTGGACCACATAAAGCATTTTCGGGTCCTGGTCTCGCCTGCCAAAATTGCTCACTAGTCCAGAATCATTCTGGAATGCAAAGATAAACCCCGACTTCTATTCTCCACTGCTAACCATCTTAAATCCCCCTCTCCTGTCTCCTCCACCTTCACCTCTGACAAGTATGAAGAGCTCATGGACTTCTTTGTCTCTAAGATTGAGATCATCCGATCAGCTGTCTCTGCCACTTCCCTTCCTTTCCCCAGCCCACTGGGCCAAACTTCCTCTAAAGTTGTCCCCCCCCGCCCGAGCCCTGACCTCGCATCTTCTCTCGTGACCGCTCCGTGCTCATCTTGTCCATGAGACCTGCTGTGCTCATCTTGTCCATGAGACCTGCTCCCTCGACCCTATTCCCACCAAACTGCTGACCACCCAACATCCTTTTCTGTCCCCCATGTTAGCCTACATTGTTAACGGTTCTCAAATCAGCTGTCATCACCTCTCTCAAACCATTAACCCTTGATGACTCTGTCCTTGCAAACTACCGTCTCATTTCCAACCTCCCTTTGCTCCAAAGTCCTTGAACATGTCGCCTCCCAAATCCGTGCCCGTCTTTCCCACAACTCTCACGTTTGAATCATTCCAATCAGGTTTCTGCGCCTGCCACAGTACCCAAATGGCTATCCTCAAAGTCGCAAATGACATCCATTGTGACTGTGTCAAAGGTAAACTATCCCTCCTCGACCCTTGCTTCTCTGCAGCCTTCGACACGGTTGACCACTCTATCCTTCTCCACTGTCGTCCAGCTGGGTGGGACTGCACTTGCCTGGTTCCATTCTTACCTAATCGTAGCCAGAGCCGTCGTCATCATAGGCAGTCCCTCAAAGCTATGATGACTTGCTTCCACGCCAAAAAGGGATGAGTTCACAGGTGTTTCAATGAAGGACCTAATATTCCAGACCCCAAACTACATCGTGAAGGGTGGAAAATGCCTGAGCGTGGATTTTTTTAACGTGTGATGGCCGTTTCACACCAGCCACCACATGGGCTTGACAGAGCTAGGTCTTGGTCCAGTGGCATGGGTTACCCAAGACTAACTGGAGACCAGCTCTGCTGCACAGACCGAGCGCGCACACGTGTCGCAGTGTGGGCTGACCAATGCTGCCCCTGGGCCCCAGATTCCCGCCTCTCCTGGGCCACGGTCACTTTCCTCTATGGATTCTTGCCGCTCCTTCACCCCTCCTGCTGTGCCTGCCCGCACTGCAGTCAGCGACCTGGTTTCGCAGCAGTCGCCCTCCTGCAGCAGCACGCGCTGCTCCCTGCAGTGGTATGCCGCAGCACGCGCTGCTCCCTCCAATGGCCCCAGCCTGCTGATGGTCTTGCAGGCCAGGACCGCAGCGATTTCCAGGCTGGTATTACCTGCGACAGCTTCTCTTCCCACTCCCGCATTGTTATCTCTGGTATCCCCCAAGGATCTATCTTTGGTCCTCTTGTATTTCTCATCTACAGGCTGCTCCTTGGTGACAACATCCAAAAACACAGCGTCAGTTTCCACACGTTTGCTGATGAGACCCAGCTCTACCTCACCACTGCTTCTCTCGACTCCAAAGGTCTCTAACTTGTCGGACTGCTTGCCTGAAATCAGTTCTAGATGAGCAGAAATTTTCTCCAATTAAATATTGGGAAGACCGAAGTTATTGTTTTCGGTCCCCGCCTCGAACTCTGTTCACGAGCCACTGACACCATCTCTCTCCTAAACATCTGTCTGAGGCTGAACCACACTGATCGCAACTTTGGTGTCATATTTAACCCTGAAATGAGCTTCCAACCACATATCTGCAGCATAACTAAGACTTTCTGTTTCCACCTCCGTAACATCACCCGTCTCCCGCCCTTGCTTCAGCTCATCCACTGCTGAAACCCTCATCCATGCCTTTCTTATCTCTAGGCTTGACTACTCCATGCATGCCTGGCTGACCTCCCACATTCTACACTATGTAAACTAGAGGTCATCCAAAACTCAGGTATTCGTGTCCTAACTCGGACCAAGTCCCATTCCCCCATCACCCCTGTGCTTGCTGACCTACATTAGCTCCCGGTTAAGCAACACCTCGATTTCAAAATTCTCATCTTTGTTTTCAAATCCCTTCGTGGCCTCACCCCTCCCTATCTCTAATCTCCCCCAGCCCCACAACCCTCCGAGATATCTGCGCTCCTCTAATTCTGCCCTCTTGAGCATCCCTCATTATAACTGTTCAATCTTTGGTGTCCGTGCCTTCTGACGCCGAGGCCCCGAGCTCTGGAATTACTTGCCTCTACCTCTCTTTCCCGCTTTAAGACGCTCCTTAAAACCTACCTCTTTGACCAAGCTCTTGTTCACCTGCCCTAATTTTTCTTAATGTGGCTAGGTGTAAAATTTTTTGCCTTCTAATACTCCTGTGAAGCATCTTGGGACATTTTACTACGTTAAAGATGCTATATCAATACACGTTGTTGAGCCTCGTCATTGAATCGCAGCAGGCTATTTGACCATATCTCTAACCTCCTCCAATCTGACAAGAACTCTGCATTCCAAGCAATGTTTCCCCTAATTTATTTTTGGCTGCGTGGTCCCTTTGAGGAGCTGCGTAGCTCATTCAAAGTTTTGCGCATGTGCCAAATTTCACATTTGAAAAGCCGCTCCCAGGCTGCGAAGGTCCAGCAGACAGCTATGCGACCACACAGCCTAGAGGGAACATTGATTCCAAGAACACTGGCCTCCTGCGCTGCACACTATACCCCACTATTGGCGGCAGTGCATTCAGCGTTAAAGCCTGAAGCTATGGAATGCTCTCCCTAGCCCTAACCATTTCTTGTCCTTTGGTTTTAAAAAGGGTCTTAATGTGTGACCAAGCTTTTAGCCACTGCCTATTATCACCACCTAGGTGTCAGTTTTTGTCTGATGCTGTGAAGCCCCTTGGGATGTTTTTCTATGTTAAAGATACTATATAAATGCAATTTGTTATAGAAACATAGAAAATAGGTGCAGGATTAGGCCATTCAGCCCTTCGAGCCTGCACCACCATTCAATAAGATCATGGCTGATCATTCCCTCAGTATCCCTTTCCTGCTTTCTCTCCATACCCTTGATCCCTTTAGCCGTAAGGGCCATATCTAACTCTCTTTCGAATATATCCAATGAACTGGCATCAATAACACTCTGCGGCAGGGAATTCCATAGATTAACAACTCAGTGAAGCAGTTTCTCCTCATCTCAGTCCTAAATGGCCTACCCCTTATCCTAAGACTGTGTCCCTTGGTTCTGGACTTCCCCATCAACGGGAACATTCTTCCTGCATCTAATCTATCCAGGTCTGTCAGAATCTTATACGTTTTTATGAGATCCCCTCTCATCCTTCTAAACTCCAGTGTATAAAGGTCCAGTTAATCCAGTCTCTCCTCGGATGTCAGTCCAGCCATCCCTGGAATCAGTCTGGTGAGCCTTCGCTGCACTCCCTCAATAACAAGAACATCCTTCCACAGATTAGGAGAACAAAACTGAACACAATATTCCAGGTGAGGTCTCACTAAGGCCCTGTCCAACTGCAGTAAGACCTCCCTGCTCCTATACTCAAATCACCTAGCTATGAAGGCCAACATACCATTTGCTGCCTTCACCGCCTGCTGTACCTGCATGCCAACTTTCAATGACTGATGTACCATGACACACAGGTCTCTTTGCACTTCCCCTTTTCCTAATCTGCCGCCATTCAGATAATATTCTGCCTTCGTGTTTTTGCCCCCAAAGTGGATAACCTCACATTTATCCACATTATACTGCATCTGCCCACTCACCTAACCTGTCCAAGTCAGCCTGCAGCCTCTTAGTGTCCTCCTCACAACTCAAACCGCCACCCAGTTTAGTGTCATCTGCAAACTTGGAGATATTATACTCAATTCCTTCATCCAAATCATTGATGTATATTGTAAAGAGTTGTGGTCCCAGCACTGAGCCCTGCAGCACCCCACTAGTCACTGCCTGCCATTCTGAAAAGGACCCGTTTATCCTGACTCTCTGCTTCCTGTCTGCCAACCAGTTCTCTATCCACATCAGTACATTACCCCCAATACCATGTGCTTTGATTTTGAACACCAATCTCTTGTGAGGGACCTTGTCAAAAGCCTTTTGAAAGTCCAAATACACCACATCCACTGGTTCTCCCTTGTCCACTCTGCTAGTTACATCCTCAAAAAATTCCAGAAGCTTCGTCGAGCATAACTTCCCTTTCATAAATCCATGCTGACTTGGACTGATCCTGTCACTGCTTTCCAAATGCGCTGCTATTTCATCCTTAATGATTGATTCCAACATTTTCCCCGCTACTGATGTCAGGCTAACCGGTCCATAATTACCCATTTTCTCTCTCTTTTAAAAAGTGGTGTTACATTAGCTACCCTCCAGTCCATAGGAACTGATTGAATCGATAGACTGTTGGAAAATGATCACCAATGCATCCGCTATTTCTAGGGCCACTTCGTTAAGTACTCTGGGATGCAGACTATCAGGCCCCGGGGTTTATCGGCCTTCAATCCCATCAATTTCCCACCTAATAAGGATATCCTTCAGTTCCTCCTTCTCACTAGACCCTCGGTCCCCTAGTACATCAGTAAGGTTATTTGTGTCTTCCTTCGTGAAGACAGAACCAAAGTATTTGTTCAATTGGTCTGCCATATCTTTGTTCCCCATTATAAATTCACTTGAATCCAATTGCAAGGGACTTACGTTTGTGTTCACATATCTATAGAAGCTTTTGCAGTCAGTTTTTATGTTCCTGGCAAGCTTCCTCTCGTACTCTATTTCCCCCCTCTTAATTAAACCCTTAGTCCTCCTTTGCTGAATTCTAAATTTCTCCCAGTCCTCAGGTTTGCTGCTTTCTCTGGCCAATGTATATGCCTCTTCCTTGGATTTTACACTATCCTTAATTTCCCTTGTTAGCCACGGTTGAGCCACCTTCCCCGTTTTACTTTTACTCCAGACAGGGATGTACAATTGTTGAAGTTCATCCATGTGATCTTTAAATGTTTGCCATTGCCTATCCACCGTCAATCCTTTAAGTATCATTTGCCAGTATATTCTAGCCAATTCATGCCTCATTCCATCATAGTTACCTTTCCTTAAGTTCAGGACCCTAGTTTCTGAATTAACTGTGTCATCTCCATCTTAATAAAGAATTCTACCATATTATGGTCACACATCCCCAAGGGGCCTTGCACAACAAGTTTGCTAATTAGTCCCTTCTCATTACACATCACCCAGCCTAGGATGGCCAGCTCTGTAGTTGGTTCCTCGATATAGTGGTCTAGAAAACCTTCACTAATACACTCCAGGAAATCCTCCTCAACCGCACTGCTACCAGTTTGGTTAGCCCAATCAATATGTAGATTAAAGTCGCCCATGATAACTGCTGTACCTTTATTGCACACATCCCTTATTTCTTCTTTGATGCTGTCCCCAACCTCACTAATACTATTTGGTGGTCTGTACACAACTCCCACTCGTGTTTTTTGCCCCTTGGAATTCTGTAGCTCCACCCATACCGATTCTACATCATCCAAGCTAATGTCCCCCCTTACTATTGCATTAATTTCCTCTTTAACCAGCAACGCCACCCCGTCTCCTTTTCCTTTCTGTTTATCCTTCCAAGCGTATTCAACATTTCGGATGTTGAGTTCCCAGCCTTGGTCACCCTGGAGCCAAGTCTCCATGATGCCAATTACATCATACCTGTTAACTGCTATCTGCGCAGTTAATTCGTCCACCTTATTCCGAATACACCTCGCATTGCTCCTTTGGAATTTTGCTGTAATGTGGCCCTTTTTGTTTTTTGCCTTGGGTTTCTCTGCCCTCCACTTTTACCATTCTCCTTTCTATCTTTTGCTTCTGCCTCCATTTTATTTCCCTCTGTCTCCCTGCATAGGTTCCCATCCCCCTGCCATATTAGTTTAACTCCTCCCCAACAGCACTAGCAAACACCCCCCCTCGGACATTGGTTCCGGTCCTGCCCAGGTCCAGACCATCCGGTTTGTACTGATCCCACCTCTCCCAGAACTGGTTCCAATGTCCCAGGAATTTGAATCCCTCTCTTCTGCACCACTCCTCAAGCCACGTATTCATCTGAGCTATCCTGCGATTCCTACTCTGACTAGCACGTGGCACTGGTAGCAATCCTGAGATTACTACTTTTGAGGTCCTACTTTTTAATTCCTACTTTTTAATTTAGCTCCTAGCTCCCAAAATTTGTCTTGGAGGACCTCATCCTGTAGGCAGCATCGCAGTTGAATCAGTCGTGTCCTCGTTTGATGTCTGGACACTTAAGCGTCACGGGATAGCAATCGAGAGCTCCCACCCTGTGACAATAAGGCTATTAATGTTTCCCAGTACTGCCCAGGTTAGCTAATTTGGCACTGATCTGGGATCTAGCCTGTGTGGCCCATTACCATTTATCTACTGAATCATCAGCAGGTGCTGAAAATAGATGAACACTGTCTGCTCCACCTGTCAGTATTACTGGCTCCAACCTTGAAGTTTTTTACTGTATTCTTAGACTGTAGCGATTGTCCCTGTTGTTAAACTTGACAGTGAGTGGCAGCATCACATGGAGAGCTTCACAACTGAGTCACCTTGCCCTTATCCGACAATCCCTGGTATGCAGATTCCAGCAGGAGATACTGGAAAGTGATGATGGGTTGGAATATTTCTCTCTCTAGCCCAAGGACACTGAGGCTAAATTGCAGCAGCCACCTGCTGCATAAGTCAAGGATTGGAACTGCACATTACTGATTGGCCTGGAACTACACTGGGAGGTGCCTCGAGGCGAACAGTGTGAGGGGTTTGAGATTCTTTGTAAATACTTGGATCTGTGGAGGTTGGAGACCGATCCTTGGGGCACACCACCACCATTAATCACTATCCTTTGTTAATTATTTAGCTTATTTATTATCCAATTGGCAACATTCTCCTCCATCCTAGCAATTTTTAATTTTAGTCACCGGTCTCTTGTGAGGGACCCTTATCGAATTAAAAGACAACAATGTGTAATAAGCACCAGACCTGTAAATCTGCAGGGCTCAAACTAGCTTTTATTAATCAGGTTGGCTTTGAATTGTTGTCTTTAATCTTTTTTTAATGCACTTGAATCACGGATTTTGTAATTGACTCCTTTATACATGTCAAGCTAACAGGCCTGGAATTCCCAGGATTGTATTTGACCTTTTTTTTTTTGAAAATTGGAACATTAGCTATTTTCCAAGCTGCTGACACTTTCCTGTATTTAATGAGGCGTTCTTTGATCCCATGTGTAAACACCGCAACTGATAATTACTATTCTCCAGCAACCTGCATTGAGTTCAGACTTTGTATCGACGTGTCTTGATTGCAAACCTTGGCATTTGTTAGTGTAGGATGTGCTGTGATGCATTTCTGTTGCTTGCAAATGATCGATGCTTTTTTTTTCCTGATGATTAACGGCTAAATAAGGTTAAAGACATGTAAATGGGCACAGAGCCTCCACTGTAATATCGGGCAGGGATCTTGCTCCAATTACACCTCCTGCTCCGCCATTCAATTAGATCATGGCTGATCTGTACCTTAACTCCATTTGCACAGCAGGCCGGGGCCATTGAGGGAGCAGCGTGTGGCTGCGGCTGCGGCCCGGCCCGGAAATTGGTGTGGTCCCGACCTGCAAGACCATCAGCAGGCCGGGGCCTTTGGAGGGAGCAGCGTGCGACAGCCTGGCCTGGAAATTGGTGTGGTCCCGACCTGCAAGACCATCAGCAGGCCGGGGCCTTTGGAGGGAGCAGCGTGCGGCAGCCTGGCCTGGAAATTGGCACGGTCCCGGCCTGCAAGACCATCAGCAGGCAGGGGCCATTGGAGGGAGCAGCATACGGTGGCATACCACTGCAGGGAGCAACAGGTGCTGCTGCAGGAGGGCGATGGCTACAAAGCCAGGTCGCTGATTGCAATGCGGGAAGGCACAGCAGGAGGAGCAAAGGAGCAGCAAGAGTGCGTAGAGGGAAGTGACCGGGGCCCAGGAGAGATGAGAGCCCAGGGGCAGCACGGGCCAGCTCACACTGCGATATGTGTGCATGCTTGGTCTGTGCAGCAGAATTGATATATGGTTAGTCTTGTGTAATCCTTGCCACTGGGCCAAGATCTAGCTCTGTCAAGCCCGTGTGGTGACTGGTGTGCAACGATCACCACACATTAAAAAAAATCCAAGCACAGGCATCTTCCACCCTTCACGATGTAGTTCGGGATCTGGAATATTAGATCCTTCATTGAAACATCTGTGAACTCATCCCTTTTTGGTGTGGAAGTAAGAGTCATCCTCGCTTCGAGGGATTGCCTATGATGATGATGATTACACAGGGACAGGAGAAGGCCCCTCGAGCCTGTTCCACCATTCAATTGCCACTGTGCCCTGGATGCTACGTTTTTTTTTTTACTTTCATAACCAGTCTTCCAAGTGGGACCTTATTGTAATGTATGTACATTAGGTCTGCCCACCAACAGGGGGCACTACTATCGGAGGTCCTAGGGTCATAGGTACACTTGTTCTGGGCCCGGTATATAACTTGAACTTCACCTTTGTATCTTCACTTCTGAAAGGCATTAAAGACTGACCAGGTTACTGGCTCACAGTACGGAGTTCATTGTATCATTTCATATACCACACTTATCAAAAGCCTTGCTAAAATACATATAAACCACATCAAATGCACTACCCTCATCAACCGTCCGTTACATCTTCAAAAAATTCAATCAAGTTGGACACGATCTTCCCTTAACAAATACACGCTAGTTGTCTTTGATCAATCAATGTCTTTCTAAATGAAGATTTATCCTGTCCCTCAGAAATTTTTTCCAATAATGTTCCCCGACCGAGGATAGGCTGACTGGCCTGTAATTACTCGGTCTATCCCTTTCTCCCTTTTTAAACAAAGGTACAACATTAGCAGTCCTCCAGTCCTCCGGCACCACACCTGTAGCCAGAGAGGACTGGAAAATGATCGTCTGAGCCTTTGCTATTTCCTCCTTTGCTTCTCTTAACAGCCTGGGATAAATTTCATCCGGGCCTGGGGATTTATCCACATGCAAAGCTGCTAAGCCCCTTAATACTTCCTCTCTCATTCTGTTTATCTCATTTAATATTTCACACTCCTCCTCCTATTGCAATGTCTGCATCGCCCCCCTCTTTTGTGAAAACAGACGCAAAGTATTCATTCAGAACCATACCTACATGTTCTGCCTCCACACACAGATTACCTTTATGGTCTCTAATAGGCCCCATTCTTTCTCTAGTTATCCTCTTGCTCTTAATGTATTTAGAAAACATCTTTGGGTTTTCCTTAATTTTACTTGCCAATATTTTTTCATGCTCTCTGTTGCATTCCTAATGTCCTTTTTAATTTCACTGCTGCAGTTTCTGTACTCTTCTAGAAATTCTGCCATATTGAGCCCACGGTATCTGTCATAAGCCTCTCTTTTGTTCTTTATCCTACCCTATATGTCCCTTAACATCCAGGGGGGCTCTAGATTTGTTAGTCCCACCCTTTTTCTTTAAGGGAACATACTTGCTCTGTACCCTCAGGATCTCCTCCTTGAATGCTCCAACATTGATTTACCTTCAAGTAGCTGTTTCCAGTCCATTTTGGCTAAATCCCAGCTCAGCTCAGCAAAATTGGCTTTACCCCAATTGAGAACTTTTATTCCTGGTTTATCTTTGTCCTTTTCCATAACTACCTGAAATCTAACTGAATTATGGTCATTCACATCAAAATGCTCTCCCACTAATACCCCTTCCACCTGCCCAGCTTCATTCCCTAAAACTAAGTCCAGAACCACCCCCTCCCTTATTGCGTTTGCTACATATTGACAAAGAAAGTTCTCCTGAATGCATTTTAGGAATTCCGCACCCTCTGTACCTTTCACACTAATTCTATCCCAGTTAACATTAGGGTAGTTGAAATCCCCTATTACATCTCAGAAATTTGTCCATATATTTGCTCTTTTATCTCCCTCTGACTGGTGATCTATAGTATACTCCCAGCAGTGTGATCACTCCTTTTCAATTTGACCCATATGGCCTCATTTGATGATCCTTCCAATATATCATTCCTCCTCACAGCTATAATTGTTTGTTTAATCAATACTGCGACCTCCCCCTCCTTTTTTACTCCCCTCTCTACGTCTGAAAACTGTAACCAAGAATGTTGAGCTGCCATACCTGCCCTTCTTCCAGCCATGCCTCTGTAATATCTATAATATCATACTCCCAAGTGCCAATCAGTGCTTTTAGCTCATCTGCCTTATTCCCTATGCTCCTTGCACTGAGGTATATACCATTTAGCACTGCCAAATTTCCTTGTTGTCTATTTTCTAGATCTTGTTTCCTCTGTCTTTGAAAATTACTTTCTACTTTTCTGCTTTCCAATTTCAGCTTTGCTTCTCTCCCTACTGAATCTATTCTCGGGTTCCCATCCCCCTGCCAAGCTAGTTTAAACCCTCCTTAACAGCTCTAGCAAACACCGCCGCGAGGATATTCGTCCCGGCTCTGTCGAGGTCCAACCCATCCGGCTTGTACAGGTCCCACCTCCGCCAGAAACGGTCCCAATGCCTCAGGAACCTCCAGCACCATCTCTCCAACCACACATTCATCTGTTCTGTTATGTATGTACCGGTATGTAAACCTATCCAATATGTAAGACTTGCCACCAGGGAGACCTCAGGGTCACCTGTGCACCCTGGGCAAGCAGGTATAAAAGGTGATCCACCATGCTGCTTCCTCACTCTGGAGTCTTATCTACAAGTTATTTGCAAGTTGAAGTGATCTGGCGCTCTGCGTTCCCAGGTTGATCGCCTGAGTTGAAGTCCTGGCATGGGTGAGTTGGTCAGATTATTGCTGCACAGCCGCACGGCTGGTCTGATCGGACTGACGGGCATGGTGGGTTCATCCTCTGGTTGACAGCGAGGTCGATTGTGTTAGTGGGTCGCTGGGGACCAGGTCCTTTCACAGTGGTTCCTAGTTATCTGTAGTTCGCAGTTTGGCCTGGTCCAATGCTTTCTGCGTTTGCCTAGTACATGGTTTCACAACAAACACTCCATTTTCATCACAAACGCTCCATTCCCCTCTTTGGCTAATACAGTGCTAGCGGCCATCTGGGGCCATGATCATGGTCTACATCATTTATTCTGATGTCGTGTGGAGGAGCCGTGTGATCATGATACATTCTCTGTTGATAGCATACGGAAGGCTCGGTTCTGAGTGAGTCTGTCTGGTGACTACGGAGCACCCGGGATAGCCGAGTCTGTAGGGAGTCTACTGTGACACGTATGGTGCTTGACTTTATGATTTGGGCTGCCTGCTCCAGACTATTGTCGCTGACCCTATGTTCTGGCAAGCCCAGGATGGCCAATATGGCCTTGAGACTTTCAGTAGTTGCAGGAGGCCGCGTGGTCCTCGTGGATCCTGGCCCATGGTATGGAGGCCCCGGACCACCGACTGTGTGTCGCCTCCCTGCCTTTCCTTTGCAACGTTGCAGGGTTGCTCCATCGGGGGCTATCTGATGGGATGAGTATTTCGTCTTTGCGACTGATACGCTGCACTATCCCGTCTAGCGATTCGCCGTTAACACTTCCATAATCACGAGCAGGTCTGCGTTTCCACCCTGGTGGTGGGCAACGGTAGCCAACGGAGGGCATTAGCTCCATTCTCAGTGCCTGGATCGTGGCGGATCATGTTACAGTGCACAGACAGTGTTAGACATTTTCGAAACAAAGCATTGATAATGGTGCCTCTGCTCTCCCAAAGCTGTGAGATGGGCAGCTTGTCTGATTTGAGCAAATACTGGGACACTCTTTGGTACGTCTCTTTTGTCCCATGAACACAGCTACTGCCTTGATTAACTTATTGGATACATGTACAACCTTTTGGGGCTTGCCCGCTACTTTGGCTTGCTGCACAACACGTCCGACCCCATGTGATAACTTGCTATGAATACTTTGTCAGATACATATACGACCGTTGGTGTTCACCTGTGGCTTGTTGTAAGGTACTCCCGACCCCATATATAATACATCATTGGCCGCAAAAGAACGCTCACATGGGTTACACAGCACAAACAACTTATTGGAACGTAGTGGGTTCCTGGCCTTCTCAGCGGCCGTCCCTTTACCTTTGCCCCAAGTCCAGTCGTCTTCCTTGCTGGGCAACACATGCCTCTGTTTCGTTGCGGTGACATCCCATGGTCTGGACGCTCTCTAGTCAGTGTCCGTGATGCCGACTGCCACGATCTTCCTCCCTAGGGATTTTGCCAGTGGCGTTGGGAAGACGCATTTGGAGCGTTTCGGCCGGAGCCCCACTCTGCTTGGTCGACCTCTTCCATCGTCGCGAAAAGATCGTCGGCTTTGGGTGGTGGGTACCGCACCTGTATCGCTGCTCGATTGATCCTTACCTCCTCATGGTCGCGATGAATGGCCCGTGCCTCAGGGATCTGCAAATGGATCTGCACTTCAATGCCTGGTTCCCCCAAAGATCCTGCAAATTCGCACTGTCCCGCAAGGCGTCTTAGGTCGACGACAAAGCTCGCCACGTTCTGGCCTTCAGAGCGATGGTGTGTGTAAAAGCGATACCTGGCCATTGAGATGCTCTCCTTCGGCTTGAGGTGTTCCTGAACCATCGTGCATAGCTCTGTGTACGTCTTGTCCATTGGTTTGTCCGGTGCCAGCAGATTTTTGAGGAGGCCATATATCGAAGACCCACATACAGCGAAGAGAATCGCCCTGCGCTTGACAGCCATCTCAGCCTTGTCCAGTTCGTTGGCCACGAAGTACTGGTCGAAACACTCAACAAAGGCTTCCCAATCATCACCCTCAACAAATCTCTCACGAATACCAACGACAGCCATTACCACATGAAAGTTCGTGATCCATTACTCGTCGCCAATTTGTTATGTTCAGAATAACTCCACAAGACTGTATTGTAAGCTCAAACTGTTGTGACCTTGGTCTCTTTATTCAGACTCCAGAGTGAGGAAGCAGCATGGTGGATTACCTTTTATACCTGCTAGCCCAGGGTGCACAGGTGACCCTTAGGTCTCCCACAGGTGTGCCCCCTGGTGGCAATTCTTACATATTGGTGAGGTTTACATACATAACATGTCCTAGCCTCCTAATTCTGTACTCACTAGCATGTGGCATCGGGAGTAATCCGGAGATTACTACCTTTGAGGTTCTGCTTTTTAATCTCTCTCCTAGCTCCCTAAAATCTGCCTGCAGGACCTCATCCCTCATTCTACCTATGTCATTACAACCTCTGGCTGATCACCCTCTTCCCCGAGAAAGCCCTGTAGCCGCTTGGTGACATCCTTTACCCTGGCACCAGGGAGGCAACAAACCATCCTGGAGTCACATCTGCAGCCACAAAAACACCTGTCTGCTCCCCTGACTATTGAATCCCCCGCCACTATTGCTCTTCTGCTTTTCTTCCTCCCCACCCCCACCCCCACCCCCCCTCTCCCTCTCCCTCTCCCTCTCCCTCTCCCCCGTGCAGCTGAGCCACCCATGGTGCTGTGGGCTTGACTCTGGCTGCACTCCCCAGAGGAACCATCGCTCCCACAAGTACTCAGAACAGAATACTGGTTAGAGAGCAAGATGCACTCAGGGGACTCCTGCACTACCTGCCTTGCCCCCTCTTTTGAAAGGCGGTCACCCATTCCCTCTCTGCCTGCACAGTCTTAAGCTGCAGGGCGACTACCTCTAGAAATGTGCTATCCATGTAGCTCTCAGCCTCACGGATGCACCGCAGTGGCTCCAGCCGCCGTTCAAGCTCCGAAATCTGAACCTCAAGTTGCTGTAACTGGTGACACTTCCTGCACTCATGATCATCCAGGCTACGCAAAGCATACAGGACTTCCCACATGGCACAAGATGTGCACTCCACGAGACTGAGCTGCCCTGCCATGCATCTAGTTAATTGACTATGAAATAAACTTAACACAAGACGACAAAGTCTGTTTTAGCGATGTCGATTAAAGGCTAAATATTGGCCAGGACACTGGGGAGTATTCTTCTTCCAAATAGTGCCATGAAATCTTTTACGTCCACCTGAGAGGGCAAACGGGGCCTCGGTTGAACATCTCATCTGAAAAAATGCCACCTCCGACAGTTCAGCACTCCCTCAGTACTGCACTAGGGTGTCAGCCTCAATTATGTGCTCAAGTCTCCGGAGTGGGACTTGAACCCACAATCTCCTAACTTGAGTATGAAACCAACATTCACACACAGTGCAGAAAGTCAATCACATTACTGTATTTCTTAAAAGTGTGACTGTACATCTTTCTGGCCACTGCAAACAGTAACCTTATTCAGTATAAAACTGCTAAAGTTCAAAGTGGGGAAAAAAATCCTTTCAACAAAAAGCCTATACAGGTATGACCATGAATGCTGTGCATTGCCAGTATAGTGTGCTTTTAGTTCATGTTTGCGGCCATTGCTTATATTTTCAGTTTTAATGCAGTTGTTTTACAGCAGTGTGGTGTTGACACACGGAACGATTGCCCCCAGCTAGCCCAGCATCAACAATAACGAAGAATCTGATGACAGCAAGTCACTTATGGTATTTGTCATTTGCCCTAACATCTCCTCATATGGTGTCAATATTGTTTTTTTGATTATACTCCTGTTGAAGCATCTTGGGCCGTTTTATTACGTTAAATGCTCTGTATAAATATAAGTTGTTGGTGAGAGCTGAGACACTGACTTGAATGTTCCTGAGCATGGAGATTGTTGCCCAGGTAGTGCACAGTGTATCTAATTTCACAAGTTCACAAGAGGCCTCAGAGGGGGGTCACAAAAGGTTTACGCGATTGATTCCAGGGATGAGGGAATTCAGTTACGTGGATAGACTGGAAAAGCTTGGGTTGTTCTCAGAGTAAAGAAGGTTGAGAGGAGATTTGATTGAGGTGTTCAAAATCATGAGAGGTCTGAACAGATTAAATAGAGAGAAACTGTTCCTATTGGTGGAAGGGTCGAGAACCAGAGGACTCAGATTTAAGGTGATTGGCAAAAGAACCAAAGACGACATCAGAAAAAATGTTTTTACATAGCGAGTGGTTGGGATCTGGAATTCACTTCCTGAAAGGGTGGTGGAGTGGGACTAGCTGAGGTGCCCTTGCAGAGAACCTTCCTCCGTACTGTAACCATGCTATGATTATATAAACGTGCTCCCTCGAAATTTGACACATATTGGCTCATGTGTGTGACATGATTGACACTTTACTAATTGATACACAGACAGGTCTCAGTCCAATGAAAAGGAATCACTTACCACAAAGCAAGAAACATCCCCCCCACCCCCACAAGAAGTGAAAGGCACTTGCACAGATTTACAGCGGAGGCAGCAAAAATCAATGTTTGCAGGCCTGTCATATGGTGTACATTGTAAATATAATTTCTCCATTAAATGCCACAATTGGGACCTATTATGCCAAAAACAGTTTGATTTAGCAGCAAATATCGAGTTATATGTTGCAATCAGTCCCTGACTGAGAAACCCAAATTCTGCCATGTAGCAGTTTACACATTGAATAAATATTATTTCACCAGTGGTCAGATTAAGTCGGCTAACATGCAGTTTTATGATAACCGGAATGCTGTGCCATGTAACGCAGCTGTGTTTAGGTGGGCAGTCACTTTTAAGTCCCAATTGCTGCAAATCCTGTGGTCACTTTAGTGTAAATTGTTGATGGAGAGGGAAATTTGCAGATCAAGAAATGATTGGTAATTTAAAATGGCATCTCTTTATGCATACTGACTATCGACCATCTCGTGTGTGTATGCAGTATCTGTGCTGTGTTATAGTTTGTAGTTTCACAAGTACTCAACTGAGACTAAGGAAATGAAATTACACATAAGCTGCCTATCTTACCTTGCAAATTGCAACTAGAATATGGTGAAATGAAGAATGAATTTATGCGCTTGACAAAAGCAGATTTTATTAGGATCTAACCTGGAACATCCAGATTTGCGGCAGTTCCATTCTGTGTGATCCATTATATAGTTTCGTATTTTCATAATTGTCTTCCTCAACATACAATGTTTTCTTGGTCAAACGACATAAGGTGATTTAAAAAAAAAAATTTGTTCTGGGATGTGGGCTTTGCTGGTAAGGCCGGCATTTATTGCCCATCCCTAATTGTCCTTGAGAAGATGGTGGTGAGCCGCCTTCTTGAACCGCTGCAGTCCGTGTGGTGAAGGAACTCCCATAGTGCTGTTAGGGAGGGAGTTCCAGGATTTTGACCCAGTGACAATTAAGGAACGACAATATATTTCCAAGTCAGGATGGTGTGTAACTTGGAGTGGAACTTGCAGGTGATGGTGTTCCCATGCGCCTGCTGCCCTTGTCCTTCTAGGTGGTAGAGGTCGCGGGCTTGGGAGGTGCTGTCGAAGAAGATGTGACAATTGGCAGAAGATTCAAAGGCCACATGAGGAAAAACCTTTTAATGCAGCGAGTGATTATGATCTGGAATGCGCTGCCTGAAAGGGTGCTGGAGGCAGATTTAATCGGGACTTTCAAAAGAGAATTAGATGAGTACCTGAAGGAAAACAATTTGTAGGAAAGAGTGGGGCAGTGGGAATAGCTGAAGTGCTCTTGGAGAGAGCCAGCAAGGGCTCGACGGACCGAATAGCCTCCTACTGTGCTATAACCATTCTATGATTGTAAGCGGGTGTCCGATGAACATAAATCCCATCACATTTAAGAGTCTCCAAAATCCCTACTCAGATGGACAGGCCTCTCTTATTGACCCAGGTAACAGAATCATAGCAATTTACAACACGGAAAGATGCCATTTCGGCTTATCGTGTTATGCTGACAAAGAGCTATCCAGCCTAATCCCACTTTCCAGCTCTTGGGCTGTAGTTTTGTAGGTTACAGCACTTCAAGTGCATATCCAAATACTTTTTAAATGTGGTGAGGGTTTCTGCCTCTACCACCCTTCCAGACCCCCACCACCCTCTGGGTGAAAACAAATGTCCCCTCAAAACCTCATCACTTTAAATCTATGCCCCCTGGTTGTTGACCCCTCTGCTAAGGGAAATAGGTCCTTCCTATCCACTCTATCTGGGCCCCTCATAATTTTATACAATGGGTTTGATAGGATGAACAGAGAAGATGTTTCCGTTTGTGTGGGGGGTTGGGGCGGGGTCCAAAACTAGGGTCTACAAATAGAAGATAGTCACCAATAAATCTAATAGGGAATTCAGGGGAAACTTCTTCACCCAGAGAAGGGCGAGAATGTATAACTCGTTACCACAAGGAGTAGTTGAGGCGAATAGCATGGATGCATCCCGACCATTGTTCCATGCTCCTGAAACAATCTGAGCAATGTATCCCTCTGTGATTGAGGGGTCAGCACACCTTCAGCTGCTCTAGGGATATTTAAATGCGCAGTAATAATGACCTGACAAACAACTGGACAACAGCAACTTATATAGTAACATAGTAAAACAAGACGCTTCACAGGAGCGTTACCAAACAAAATCTGACACCAGGCCACACAAGGAAAAATTAGGACATGTGGCCAAAAGCTTGACCAAAGAGACAGGCCCGAAGGTAATCATCAACAGTACTGTCATTTATGTACCTTTGGGATCACTAGCCACTAGATGGCATCACTGTTATAGGCCATTGGGCTGCACGCACGTGTGTGCAGCCCAAGTATAAAAGGCCAGCTCTTTTGTATATTAGTCACTTTGGGCCTTAATAAAGCAGAGCCAAGGTCATACCTCTTGGAGTTAAACAATACTCAGTCGAACAGTTATTGCATACACAACATTTGAGGACGAGGCAACAAGAACCTGTGCATGCAAAAATGAGCACAGTTAGATTGTTGGAGCGATTTGTGGAAGGAGAAGATTGGGCAGAATGTGAGCTGTTTGAGCCAGTTCTTCGTGGCTAACAAAATGGAGGAGGTCGGTGACGCAGCTCGGCGCCGGGCGGTGTTCCTCACGGTTTGCGGTCCAAAAATTTATGGTCTGATAAAGAATCTACTCCTGCCTGTGAGTCCAACAGAGAAGACGTATGAAGAATTGTGTACACTGGTGCAGGACCACCTTAAGCCAGACAAAGGCATCATCATCTCGAGATACAGATTTTATACGCACATTCGCTCAGAGGGCCAGAATGTGGCGGAATTCGTTGCCGACCTGAGACGTCTAGCGGGACCGTATAAGTTCGGGGCTGTGTTGGCAGACATGCTGCGGGACTTCTTTGTAATTGGCATCAACCACGAGGTGATCCTGCTTAAACTACTGGCGGTGGAGACGTTGGACTTGAACAGGGCCATCACGATCGCTCAGACATGCATGACGACGGGTAGAAGTCTAAAGCAGATATCAGTGAAAAATCGAAACTCGGCAAGTACTGTAAATATGATTGATTCAGCGTTCGGCAGAGCGGCACATAGCAGGGCCTACCCGACTGCGTACGCGAAACCTGTGGCTGCCAAAGTCTGCCAGTGGGACTGCATCTGATTTCTCCGTGTTGGTGTTGTGGGGAAATCACCGGCACCAGCAGTACCAATTTAAGCAATATAGTTGCAAAGGCTGTCTGAGAGTGGAGAATCTCCAAGGCGAGTGTCCACAGATGAGCAAGCGTGCTGCGACCCACCACGTGGGGGATGATGTTCAGACTAGCGTGGATCCGGATACGCAATCCGAGATACCAGAGGAGGAAGTATATGGACTGTACTCGTTCCTAACTAAGAGCAAACCGATAATGATCAACGTGAAATTTAATGGGGTGCAGGTATCGATGGAACTGGACATGGGGGCGAGTCAATTGATAATGAGCCAGAGGGCATTCGACCAGCTGTGGGATACTAAGGCTGTGAGGCCCAGGCTGAGTCCAGTCAATGCCAAGTTGCGCACGTACACCAAAGAACTCATAACGGTGATTGTCAGTGCCACAAGTAAAGTGTCATATGACGGTGCAGTTCACGATTTACCGCTATGGATTGTCCCAGGCAATGGCCCAACGCTATTCGGCAGGAACTGCCTTGAAAAAATCAGATGCAATTAGAACGACATCAAGGCGTTGTCGTTGGAGAAAGATACATGTGCCCAAGTACTGAGCAAGTTCCCCTCGCTGTTCGAACCAAGCATCGGCAACTTCACGGGAGCTAAGGTGCAGATCCACGTGGACTCCGATGCAAGACCCGTCCATCATAAAGCTCGGGCAGTTCCGTATATGATGAGGAAGGTGGTCAAAATCGAACTGGACAGATTCCAGCGTGAAGGGATCATATCACCGGTTGAATTTAATGAATGAGCCAGCCTCATTGTTCCTGTGCTGAAAAGTGATGGTACAGTCAGAATCTGTGGAGACTACAAGGCTACGATCAGCAGGGTTTCGAAACGGGATCAGTACCCGTTTGCAATGCTAGCAGGGAAGGGGGGGTTGGGGGTCCAGTTCACAACACTGGACTTGACATCGGCCGACATGACACAGGAGCTCGTCGAGACGTCGAAGAGACTTACATGCATTAACACGCATAAAGGACTGTTTATTTATCAGAGGTGCCCGTTTGGAATTCGCCCAGCTGCAAAATATTTCAGAGGAACATGGAGAGTCTACTGAAGTCTGTTCCCAGAACCGTCATGTTCCAAGATGACATCCTGATCACAGGTCGTGACTCCGAGGAACATCTGAACAACCTGGAAGAGGTTCTACATCGTCTGGACAAAATGGGACTCAGTCTGAAACGCTCGAAGTGTATCTTCATGGCAGCAGAGGTCGAATTCCTGGGGATGAAAATTGCTGCTGACGGCATCAATCCCACGAATGTGAAAACCAAGGCCATCAAGAATGCACCCAAGCCGCAGTATGTGATGGAGCTGCGTTCATTCCTGGGTCTACTAAATTGAGCACCTTATTAGAACCACTGCTGCTAAGAAAGGCGACAACTGGGTGAAGGGTACGTCTCAAGACAGAGCTTCTGAGAAAGCCACTATTCTGCTTTGCTCTAACAAGCTGCTGGTACATTATGACCCATGTAAAGAAGAACATAAAAACATAAGAATTAGGAACAGGAGTAGGCCATCTAGGCCACCTAACCCCTCGAGCCTGCTCCGCCATTCAACAAGATCCTGGCTGATCTGGCCGTGGACTCAGCTCCACTTACCCGCCCGCTCCCCTTAACCCTGAATTCCCTTATTGGTTAAAAATCTATCTATCTGTGATTTGAATACATTCAATGAGCTAGCCTCAACTGCTTCCTTGGGCAGAGAATTCCACAGATTCACAACCCTCTGGGAGAAGAAATTCCTTCTCAACTCGGTTTTAAATTGGCTCCCCCGTATTTTGAGACTGTGTCCCCTAGTTCTAGTCTCCCCGACCAGTGGAAACAAACTCTCTGCCTCTATCTTGTCTATCCCTTTCATTATTTTAAATGTTTCTACAAGATCACCCCTCATCCTTCTGAACCCCAACGAGTAAAGACCCAGTCTACTCAATCTATCATCATAAGGTAACCCCCTCATCTCCGGAATCAGCCTAGTGAATCGTCTCTGTAACCCCTCCAAAGCCAGTATATCCTTCCTTAAGTAAGGTGACCAAAACTGCACGCAGTACTCCAGGGGCGGCCTCACCAATACCCTGTACAGTTGCAGCAGGACCTCCCTGCTTTTGTACTCCATCCCTCTCGCAATGAAGGCCAACATTCCATTCGCCTTCCTGATTACCTGCTGCACCTGCAAACTAACTTTTTGGGATTCATGCACAAGGATCCCCAGGTCCCTCTGCACTGCAGAATGTTGTAATTTCTCCCCATTCAAATAATATTCCCTTTTACTGTTTTTTTTCCCCCCCCAAGGTGGATGACCTCACATTTTCCGACATCTGCCAAACCTTAGCCCATTTGCTTAACCTATCTAAATCTCTTTGCAGCCTCTCTGTGTCCTCTACACAACCCGCTTTCCCACTAATCTTTGTGTCATCTGCAAAATTTGTTACACTACTCTGTCCCCTCTTCCAGGTCATCTATGTATATTGTAAACAGTTGTGGTCCCAGCACCGATCCCTGTGGCACACCACTAACCACCGATTTCCAACCCGAAAAGGACCCATTTATCCCGACTCTCTGCTTTCTGTTCACCAGCCAATTCTCGATCCATGCTAATACATTTCCTCTGACTCCACGTACCCTTATCTTCTGCAGTAACCTTTTGTGTGGCACCTTATCGAATGCCTTTTGGAAATCTAAATACACCACATCCATCGGTACACCTCTATCCACCATGCTCGTTATATCCTCAAAAAATTCCAGTAAGTTAGTTAAACATGTTTTCCCCTTCATGAATCCATGTTGCGTCTGCTTGATTGCACTATTCCTATCTAGATGTCCTGCTATTTCTTCCTTAATGATAGCTTCAAGCATTTTCCCCACTACAGATGTTAAACTAACCAGCCTATAGTTTTGTCTGCCCCCTTTTTTAAACAGATGCGTTACATTAGCTGCTTTCCAATCCGCTGGTACCTCCCCAGAGCCCAGAGAATTTTGGTAGATTATAACGAATGCATCTACTATAACTTCCGCCATCTCTTTTAATACCCTGGGATGCATTTCATCAGGATCAGGGGACTTGTCTACCTTGAGTCCCATTAGCCAGTCCAGCACTACCCCCCTAGTGATAGTGATTATCTCAAGGTCCTCCCTTCCCACATTCCCGTGACCAGCAATTTTTGGCATGGTTTTTGTGTCTTCCACTGTGTAGACAGAAGCAAAATAATTGTTTAAGGTCTCAGCCATTTCCACATTTCCCATTATTAAATCCTCCTTCTCATCTTCTAAGGGACCAACATTTACTTTAGTCACTCTTTTCTGTTTTATATTTCGGTAAAAGCTTTTACTATCTATTTTTATGTTTTGCGCAAGTTTACTTTCATAATCTGTCTTTCCTTTTTTTATTGCTTTCTTAGTCATTCTTTGCTGTCGTTTAAAATTTTCCCAATCTTCTAGTTTCTCTTATACGCATTGGTTTTTAATTTGATACTCTCCTTTATTTCCTTGGTATCCACGGCTGGTTATCCCTCTTACCGCCCTTCTTTTTCACTGGAATATATTTTTGTTGAGCACTATGAAAGAGCTCCTTAAATGTCCTCCACTGTTCCTCAATTGTGCCACCGTTTAGTCTGTGTTTCCAGTTGACTTTAGCCAACTCTGCCCTCATCCCACTGTAGTCCCCTTTGTTTAAGCATAGTATGCTCGTTTGAGACACTACTTCCTCACCCTCAATCTGTATTACAAATTCAACCATACTGTGATCACTCATTCCGAGAGGATCTTTTACGAGGAGATCGTTTATTATTCCTGTCTCATTACACAGGACCAGATCTAAGATAGCTTGCTCCCATGTAGGTTCTGTAACATACTTTTCTAAGAAACAATCCCGTATGCATTCTATGAATTCCTCCTCGAGGCTATCCCGTGCGATTTGATTTGACCAATCGATATGTAGGTTAAAATCCCCCATGATTACTGCCGTTCCTTTTTCACTTGCCTCCATTATTCCCTTGATTATTGTCCGCCCCACCGCGAGGTTATTATTTGGGGGCCTATAAACTACGTCCACCAGTGACTTTTTCCCCTTACTATCTCTAATATCCACCCACAATGATTCAACATTTTGTTCATTAGAGCCAATATCGTCTCTCACAACTGCCCTGATATTATCCTTTATTAACAGAGCTACCCCACCTCCTTTCCCTTCATGTCTATCTTTCCGAATTGTCAGATACACCTGTATGTCTAATTCCCAATCTTGGCCACCCTGCAACCACTTTTCTGTAATGGCCACCAAATCATACCCATTTGTAATGATTTGTGCCGTCAACTCATTTACTTTATTTCGAATGCTGCATGTATTTAGGTAGTGTTTTTTAATACTAGTTTTTAAACCATGATTTTTAGTTTTGACCCCTCCTGCAGCCCCTTTATATTCATACATATTGTCCCTTCCTATCACCTTGTGGTTTACACTTACCCCAGTGCTACTCTGCTCTGTTGCCTCCTGCCTTTTGAATTCTTTCTTGGGGTCGGGTAAACTTCAACCAGTCGCATAATACTCAAAATATTTGTCGGAAAGAGCCTACAGCATGGTAGAGAAAGAAGCACTAGCCTGTATGTATGGGGTTAAAAAAAAATGCATCAGTACCTGTTTGGTCTTCGTTTGAACTGGAGACAGATCACAAGCCGCTCATTTCACTGTTCTCTGAAAACAAAGGTATTAATACCAATGCTTCATCCCGCATCCAGAAGTGGGCGCTGATATTATCGGCAACTTCATGCCACTCAATGCATTCTGTTATATTTATAAACCTGTAAATACCTTGTTTAACCACCAGAGGGCTCATCCCCTGGAGTCCCAAGGGATCCCACAATCCCTTGGGAGCACCTGTATATAAGGAGGCCTCACAGGCTGGAGAGGCATTCTGAGATCTGTAATAAAGGACTACGGTCACACCTTACTTTGAGCTTGCAGTCTCTGGCCAGACTCTTTATTCCATACATAACACATTCCATAACACAAAAAATAGGAGCAGGAGGAGGCCATTCGGCCCCTCGAGCCTGCTCCGCCATTCAATGAGATCATGGCTGATCTTCGACCTCAACTCCACTTTCCTGCACTATCCCCATATCCCTTGATTCCCTTAATATCCAAAAATCTATCGATCTCTGTCTTGAAAGTAAAAGTGGAGGGCAGAGAAACCCAAGGCAAAAATCAAAAAGGGCCACATTACAGTAAAAGTCTAAAGAGATAAAATGTGTTCAAAAGACAAACCTGAAGGCTCTGTACCTCAATGCCAGGAATATTCGTAATAAGGTGGGCGAATTAACTGCGCAGGCAGCTATTAACAAATATGATATAATTGGGATTACGGAGACTTGGCTCCAGGGTGACCAAGGTTGGGAACTCAACATCCAGGAGTATTCAACATTCAGGAAGGATAGACAAAGGAAAAGGAGGTGGGGTAGCGTTGCTGGTTAGAGAAGAAATTAATGCAATAGTAAGGAAGGACATTAGCTTGGATGATGTGGAATCTGTATGGGTAGACCTGCGGAATACCAAAGTGCAGAAAACACTAGTGGGAGTTGTGTACAGACCACCAAACAGTAGTAGTGAGGTTGGGGGCAGCAATCAAACAAGAAAGTATGGATGCGTGCAATAAAGGTACAGCATTTATCATGGGTGACTTTAATCTACATATAGATTGGGCTAACCAAACTGGTAGCAGTATGGTGGAGGAGGATTTCCTGGAGTGTATTAGGGATGGTTTTCTGGACCAATATGTTGAGGAACCAACTAGAGGGCTGGCCATCCTCGACTGGGTGATGTGTAACGAGAAAGGACTAATTAGCAATCTTGTTGTGCGAGGCCCCTTGGGGACGAGTGACCATAATATGATAGAATTCTTTATTAAGGTGGGGAGTGACATAGTTAATTCAGAGACTAGGGTCCTGAACTTAAGGAAAGGTAACTTCGATGGTGTGAGACGTGAATTGGCGAGAATAGACTGGCGAATGATACTTGAAGGGTTTATGGTGGATAGGCAATGGCAAACATTTAAAGATCACATGGATGAACTTCAACAATTGTACATCTCTGTCTGGAGTAAAATTAAAACTGCGAAGGTGGTTCAACCGTGGCTAACAAGAGAAATTAGGGATAGTGTTAAATCCAAGGAAGAGGCATATAAATTGGCTTGAAAAAGCAGCAGTCCTGAGGACTGGGAGAAAGTTAGAATTCAGCAGAGGAGGAAAAAGGGTTTAATTAGGAGGGGGAAAATAGAGTACGAGAGGAAGCTTGCGGGAACATAAAAACTGACTACAAAAGCTTCTATAGATATGTGAAGAGAAAAACATTAGTGAAGACAAACGTAGGTCCCTTGCAGTCAGAATCAGGTGAATTTATAATGGGGAACAAAGAAATGGCAGACCAATTGAACAAATACTTTGGTTCTGTCTTCACGAAGGAAGACACAAATAACGTTCCGGAAATTCTAGGGAACCGAGGGTCTAGCGAGGAGGAGGAACTGAAGGAAATCCTTATTAGTCAGGAAATTGTGTTAGGGAAATTGATGGGATTGAAGGCCGGTAAATCCCCAGGGCCTGATAGTCTGCATCCCAGAGCACTTAAGGAAGTGGCCCTAGAAATAGTGGATGCATTGGTAATCATTTTCCAACAGTCTATCAACTCTAAATCAGTTCCTATAGACTGAAGGATAGCTAATGTAACACCACTTTTTAAAAAAGGAGGGAGAGAGAAAACTGGTAATTATAGACCGGTGAACCTGACATCAGTAGTGGGGAAAATGTTGGAATCAATTATTAAAGATGAAATAGCAGCACATTTGGAAAGCAGTGACATGATAGGTCCAAGTCAGCATGGATTTATGAAAGGGAAATCATGCTTGACAAATATTCTAGAATTTTTTGAGGATGTAACTAGCAGAATGGACAAGGTAGAACCAGTGGATGTGGTGTATTTGGACTTTCAAATGGGTTTTTGACAAGGTCCCAGCTAAAAGATTAGTGTGCAAAATTAAAGCACATGGTATTGGGGGTAATGTATTGACGTGGATAGAGAACTTGTTGGCAGACAAGAAGCAGAGAGTAGGGATAAATGGGTCTTTTTCAGAATGACAGGCAGTGACTAGTGGGGTGCCGCAGGGCTCAGTGCTGTTATTTTGACATCTGAGGTGTGATGAGGGGAGGGGGATGAGGGACGCTGGGGCCCTGCTCCATTTTAGCTTCTCGAGGGGTTGTGAGAGAAGTCAGAATGGCCGCCGCCATTACCTGTGCCACATGCTCGACAGTGGCTCCGCCTCTGCTCCTCTAGCGGCTTTCCCCTCCACAGATTGGGCTGCTGGCTGAAGGGTCCGGGGCCGGCGTATGGACCGGCCGAAGGGACTCCGGGGCTGGCGTATGGACCGGCCGAAGGGACTCCGGGGCTGGCGTATGGACCGGCCGAAGGGACTCCGGGGCTGGCGTATGGACCGGCCGAAGGGACTCCGGGGCTGGCGTATGGACTGGCCGAAGGAACTCCGAAGGACGCCGCCGGATCCGGAGGACAGGGTTCAGAGGTAGGAAAGAGTTGAGACCTGGGGGATTTGGTCCAAATCCTCGGAATCCGGCGAGGGCGCAAGTTCCGGGTGCAGTGGAGAGATCCAGGAGGTTCTTGGTGCTGCAGGGAGGTCCGATGGGTGGGTTCAGGTTGTTATCCAAGAAGCATGGGTTTGTGCTTTGTGGGGTGGGAAATGGACCCGCGATCAGTGCCAGGAGGAACTTAAGCTTCAACTTAAACAGTGGTGGGGGAAAAGAATGGGGGAAGAGAAGTTGGAGGGTGGCTTTGGATGACTACGGGTAAAGATGTTCAGTGGAGCTCCCTAGGGAGCTGCCATCCTGGGCGCCATCTTGGTCCAAATGAACCCATCCCCACCGCACCTCACACCTCCCACCGCCTCTGTTGAAGGTGCTGCCCAATACCGAGCTTACGGCTCACATCCCATCATCGGCAGCTAGGCCCATACCGTAGAGCCTGTGCTCCAGTCATCTGGGACCCCCTTGCCACTGGACCAAGACCTTGCTCTGCTAAGCCCGTGTGGTAGCCGGTGTACAACGGCCACCCCAGGTTAAAAGAACGTCAAAAAGAAGTTCTTGACTTAACATCCGGACCCTCATGGACAACCCCAACAGCGACAGACCGGAATGCCGCACAGCTATCATTGCCCGGGAGCTCAGACGCTTCGACGTTGACATCGCCACCCTAAGCGGGCAGGGGAAGGCCAGCTCAAAGAACAAGGTGGTGGTTACACATTCTTCTGGAAAGACTTAAAGAAGAAGAACGACGCCTGGCACACCTGTGTAGGTAACCTACAAGTCTCCCACTGCAGTGCCCTCTGGTGGCACACCTTAGTGACCATACAGCTGGTGTACAAGTTTCCCATAGTAGTGCCCTCTGGTGGCACATCATATGTAATAGTACAGGGAGTAACATGTCTAGATACATGACACTAAACTTTTGTGTTTCATGCACAAGTACCCCCAGGTCCCGCTGTATTGCAGCACTTTACAATCTTTCTCCATTTAAATAATAACTTGCTCTATAATTTTTTCTGCCGAAGTGCATGACCTCACACTTTCCAACATTATACTCCATCTGCCAAATTTTTGCCCACTCATTTAGCCTGTCTACGTCCTTTTACAGATTTTTTGTGTCTAAGGGCAGATGCAGCAAAATCTGTGCCAGTGTCACCTTCAATGACGTTTTGGATCGCATCGTAAGGGACAGCCTCGTTTATCTGTTCCGGTATTTTCGGTAAGCACTGCAGCACTCCTTATTATGTAGGCAGTGGTACTGTGCTGTGGAGATATAAGAACATAAGAAATAGAAGCAGGAGTCGGCCATTTGGCCCCTTCAGCCTGCTCCGCCCTTCAATAAGATCATTTCGGATCTGATCTTGGGCTCAGCTCTACTTCCCTGCCCGCTCCCCATAACCCTTCACTCCTTTATCTATTTGTGCCGTCAATTCATCTATCTTGTTACAAATGCTGCGTACATTCAGATAAAGAGCTTTTAATTTTCTCTTCTTACCGTTTTTCCCTGCTTTGACCCCACTTTCTGATACACTCCTATTTTTATACATTCTGTCCTTTTCTGCCAGTCTTATTTTTATTTCCCCCAGTGCTACCCTGCTCTATTGCCTTCTCTATTTGACTTTTTAAATTTCCGCTCACCTGAACCCTGCCCTCCACTATTTAGTTTAAAGCCCTCTCTACAGCCCGAGTTATTGGATTCGCTAGGACACCAGTCCCAGCATGGTTCAAGTGAAGCCCGTCCCAACAGAACAGTTCTCTCTTACTCCAGTAGTGGTGGCAATGCACCAGGAATCTAAACCCATTTCTCCCACACCAGTTTTCAACCCAAGCGTTCATCTCGCTGATCTTATTTACCCTATGCCAATTTGCTCGTCGCTCTGGTAGTAATGCAGAGATTATTACCTTTGTGGTTCAGCCTTTTAATTTAGCCCCAAGCTGCTCACACTCCCTCAGCAGAACCTCTTTCTTTTTTCTGCCTATGTCATTGGTAACTATGTGGACCACGACAACTGGATCTTCCCCCTCCCACTCCAAGTTCCTCTCCAGCCCAGAGGAGATGTCCTTAACCCTGGCAACGTGCAGGCAACACGGCCTTCAGGACTCACGCTCTCGGCTGCAGAGAATAGTATCTATCTCCCTTATTATACTGTCCCCTTATTACACTACCACATTTCTATGGTGGTGCAAGATGGATTTGCATGGTGCAAGAGGGAATCTTGACTATGTCCCTTAAATCTTCCCATCAAATTAAGGACACTTTTCTCTTTCTCATCTTTCTTTAATAACAAAGCTTCAATGCAGATTATATTTGTGCCATATATTACATATCCATCTTAGGCGGTCCCTCGAATCGAGGATGACTTGCTTCCGCGCCTAAAAGGGATGAGTTCACCAGTGTTTCAATGAAGGACCTAATATTCCAGGTCCCGAACTACATGTTGCAGGATGGAAGATACTTGTGCGTGGATTTTTTTAACGTGTGGTGGCCGCTGCACACCAGCCACCACAAGGTCTTGGTCCAAGGATTAACTAAGATGACTGGAGACCAGCTCTACTGCATGGACCTAGTGCACACTTAAAAGGAGGAGCAGCATGGCGGCCCTAATCTGAGAGAGACCATCAGCGGCAGGTCGGGGCCTTAAAAGGAGACGCAGTCTGGCAGCATACCATGGCAAGATGTAGCGCGAGCTTGTCCAGGAGGATGATGGCTGTGAAGAGGGCGACTGGATTGAACGTCACCATAATCCAGTTCATTGATTGGAGCATAGGCAGGTACAGCAGGAGCGGCGAGGTCGGGGTGAAGGAGCGGTGAGAAATTGAAGAACGACGTGATCAGGGCCTAGGACAGGCGTGAGTTCGGGGCCCAGAAGAGGCGAGGGCCCTGGGGCAGCACGGGGTAGCCCACACAGCAATTACATATCCACGTGGTCTCCAAGAGCATGCAATGAAAGAGCTTCTAGCCCACTCACATGTTTTATGATGAATTACACTGGTCACTATGCCACTCAAGTCAGGACCTGCACTCTGTGAGGGCTCAGTCATTTTTGCAATTGATTGGTTGTGAGGCATTTCCAGATGTCCTGAGGCTGTGACAAAGTGCTGTCCAATTAGAGGTTCTTTGTCGATGTCCAATGATCAGCTAGTGAGAATCTTCCTTGGTAAATGGAATTACATTGATTCCAAGATGGAATTTATGAACTAAATGGCTGGCGTGGTAATCCTGTACCTCAGACAGATCAACATTATTGCGGGTGCTTGTGTGTACAATAACTGTTCGACTGAGTACTGTTTAACTCCAAGAGGTATAACCTTGGCTCTGCTTTATTAAGGCCCAAAGTGACTAATCTACAAAATGGCTGGCCTTTTATACTTGGGCTGCACACACGTGCATGCAGCCCAATGGACTCCAACAGTGATGCCATCTAGTGGCTAGTGATCCCAAAAGTACATACATGACTGAGATATTAACAGTCTTTTACAAATTGAGATGGTCCGGTGTTTTATGCTCCTGGGTTGACCGTCTCCGTTCAACTCCAGCCTTGGGTGAGTGTTCAGAGTCTGTTGTGACTGGTGGCCGGGTGGCTGACCTGGTGGGAGTGGCAATGGCTATGTTTGGGATTGAAAGTCCATTTTCATTGAACATGTCAGTGATTGAATGTCCCAATTCACTGATGACCACTGAGTCCTCTGATGACTGGGAGTCGATTGGTTGGTCGTCGATTGTCTCTTCTTCCGACTGTTCCTGTTCGTCTGTGTGCCTCAGCTTTGTCTGATCCATATGTTTTCTGCATATTTGCCCATTTTTGAGCTTGACAATAAATATTCTGTTGCCCTCCTTGGCCATGACAGTACCAGTGATCCACTTGGGACCCTGACCATAATTCAGAACATATACAGGATCATTTACAGAAATATCACATAACACAGCTGCGTGATTGTGATACCTTTGTTGACTTTGTCTTCTATATTCAACATGATTATTCAAGTTAGGGTGTACAGGAGATAGATTGGACTTAAGTCCTCTCTTCATCATTAGTTCAGCAGGCGAGACCCCGGTAAGTGTGTGTGGTCTTGTCCTGTAACTAAGTAGTAGCATGACAGGCGGGTCTGCAGTGACCCTTGGGTTACTCGCTTCATACTCTGCTTTATTATTTGGACAGCACGTTCTGCTTGCCCATTGGATGCAGGTTTGAATGATGCTAACCTTCCATATTTGATACCACTGAGTTTCATGAACTCTTGAAACTCCTGACTGGTGAAGCACGATCTGTTGTCACTAACAACGATGTCAGGCTGACCATGTGTCGCGAACATGGCACTGAGATTCTCAATGGTAGCTGTGGATGTGCTGGAAGACATGATGATACACTCTATCCACTTCGAATATGCATCCACCACAACTAAAAACATCTTCCCCAGGAAGGGACGTGCAAAGTCTATGTGGATCCTGAACCATGGTTTGGACAGCTACGACCACAGACTTAGCGGCGATTCTGCTGGTGCTTTGCTGAGCTGCATGCAAGTGTTGTACTGATGCACACATGATTCCAACTCAGAGTCAATTCACGGCCACCATACACAAGACCTGCCGGTGGCTTTCATCATTACAATGCCGGGATGTGTGCTATGTAGCTCATGTACAAATTTCTCTCTTCCTTTCTTGGGCATAACAACACGATTGCCCCACAGTACACAATCCGACTGAATAGACAGTTCGTCTTTTCGACGATTGTAAGGTTTGGTCTCCTCGCACATTTGCTTGGGTACGGCAGACCAATCACGTTTGAGGATGCAACTCTTCACCACCGATAAAATCGGGTCCTGGCTGGTCCAGGTCTTAACTTGTTGAGCCGTGACAGGGGTTCCTTCACTCTCAAAAGCATCCATAACTAACAATTGGTCCACCAGTTGTGGCATTTCCAACTCCGGTGTGGGCAACGGCAGACGGTTCAAAGCATCGGCACAATTCTCGGTGCCAGGTCTATGGCGAAGACAGCACAGCTATCGTTGCCCGGGAGCTCAGACGCTTCGACATTGACATCGCCACCCTAAGCGGGCAGGGGAAGGCCAGCTCCAAGAACAAGGTGGTGGTTACACCTTCTTCTGGAAAGACAAACCAGAAGAACGACGCCGCCTCCATGGAATTGGCTTTGCCATCAAGAACGAACTGGTGGGCCGTCTCAGAGACTTCCCCTGCGGGGTTAACGAACATCACTGGAGTTCAGAAGACTGAGAGGGGATCTCAGAAACGTTTAAAATTCTGACGGGGTTAGACAGGTTAGATGCAGGAAGAATGTTCCCAATGTTGGGGAAGTCCAGAACCAGGGGTCACAGTCTAAGGATAAGGGGTAAGCCATTTAGGACCGAGATGAGGAGAAACTTCTTCACCAAGAGAGTGGTAAACCTGTGGAATTCTCTACCACAGAAAATTGTTGAGGCCAATTCACTAAATATATTCAAAAAGGAGTTAGATGTAGTCCTTACTACTAGGGGAATCAAGGGGTATGGCGAGAAAGCAGGAATGGGGTACTGAAGTTGCATGTTCAGCCATGAACTCATTGAATGGCGGTGCAGGCTCGAAGGGTCGAATGGCCTACTCCTGCACCTATTTTCTATGTTTCTATGTTTCTATCTCATGACTCTCCATCTCACCTTAGTCCAGAACCAGTGCGCCACAGTCATCAGTGCGTACACCCCAACACTCGACGCAATAAATGAGACCAAAGAGGAATTTTACTCCAGCCTCGCACAATCCCTGTCCCGAGTCCCTATGGACAACAAACTGATCCTTCTTGGTGACTTCAATGCCAGAGTCAGTAAGGACACAGACCTCTGGCGAGGCGTGATCGGCAGAGGGGGTAGGGAAAACCAACTCCGGCGGTACCCTGCTCCTGGCAAAATGCTTAGAACATGACCTTGTCATCACCAACACCATGTTCCATCAGAGGGACAAGTACAAGGCATTGTGGCAACACCCTCGCTCCAAGCACTGGCATCTGCTCGACTAAGTCATCGTCTGAGCGAAGGAGCGTAAGGACGTGCGCATCACCCACAGCATTATAGGAGCCGACGACTGCTGGATGGGCCACCACCAAATCCGCTCTATCAATATAGCCCCAAAACAGCGACGGCAACAGAAGCAATGCCGCAGAAAAATACACGATGGGGCACCCAAAAACCCAGTTAAGAAAGCCCTATACAGTGCCTCACTGCCAACCTGGCAGCCCTTGATGACCCCGAGACGCAGAGTGCCCACAGCGCCAGGTCTGCCCTCAAGGCCTCAATAACCAGCGCCTGTGAAGAGACGCTCAGTCACTCGACCATGAAACCCCAAGACTGGTTTGAGGAGAACGACCAGGAGATTGAGGAGCTAATAAGCTGCAAGCGCAAGGCATTTCTGAACCTAAAGCAGCAACCCAATTCGGGAGCAGCAAAGCAGTCTACAGGCGGCTTGCGAGCCGAAAGAATAATTGATGGGTGGAGAAAGCACAAGAGATCCGGCATTTGGCCAACAACCACAACGTGCGAGGATTCTTCAGCGCAGTCAAGTCCGCCTATGGCCCAAGCACACAAGACCACACCCCAATGCTGGCCAAGAATGGAGAGGCACTCGGGGCCTGAAGATCTCCTTAACCAAGACCCTGCCTTTGACGCGAGTGTCCTCAACTCCATCCCGCAGCATGCTACCCACCACCATCTCAGCAAAACCCCAGCCCTGCACAAAGTAAAAAAGACCATCCATCAGCTCAAGAACAACAAGGCATCGGGAGCAGATGGCATCCTCGCTGAGGCACTAAAGCATGGTGGTGAAGCATTATTGGCACGTATGCATGACCTCATCTCTCTTATCTGGAAGGAGGAGAGCATGTCAGGAGATCTCACAGATGCCATAATTGTGACCATTTTCAAAACGGGGACAAGTCCAACTGCAGTTACAGAGGAATCTCCCTGCTGTCACCCACTGGGAAAGTCATTGCAAGAATCCTCCTCAATCGTCTTCTCCCTGTGGCTGAAGAGCTCATCCCAGAGTAGCAATGTGGATTCCGTCCACTAAGGGGTACAACGGACATGATCTTCACAGCGCGACAACTACAAGTGAAATGCAAGGAACAGCACCAGCCCTTGTACATGGCCTTCTTTGACCTCACAAAGGCCTTTGACACGGTCATCCACGAGGGACTATTGAGCGTCCTCCTCCGTTTCAGCTGCCCCCAAAAGTTTGTCATCATCCTCCGCGACGACGGCATGCAAGCCGTGATCCTGACCAATGGATCCACTACAGACTCACTCCACCTCTGGACCGGTGTCGAGCAGGGCTGCGTCATCGCACCAACGCTTTTCTCAATCTTCCTCGCTGCAACGCTCCACCTCACACTCAACAAGATCCCCGCTGGAGTGGAACTAAACTGTAGAACCAATGAGAACCTGTTCAACCTTCGCCACCTCCAGGCGAGATCCAAGGTCGTCCCATCCTCTGTCATCGATCTACAGTACATGGACAACGCTTGCACCTGCGCACACACAGGCCGATCTCCAAGCCATCGTCAACCCCTTCACCAAGGCGTACTGTTGTGTAGGAGAAAGACTCCGACTGAACACTGAGAGCTCAAAGTAAAGTGTGACCGTAGTCTTTTATTTCAGGTCTCCAGAGTGCCTCTCCAACCTGTGAAGCCCCCTTAAATACCTGTGCTCCCAAGGGATTATGGGATCCCTTGGGACTCTGGGGGATGAGCCCTCTGGTGGCTGTACAGAGTAAATACAAGTCCACATATATAACACATAAGAAAGCATGGGCCTTATGCTAAACATACATAAGACAAAAGTCCCCCACCAACCTGACCCTGCCACACAGCACTACACCCGGTCATCAAAATCTATGGCGCAACCATTTTCCAGACCGCGGGAGCCTATTAGCAAAGGCAAACTTCAATGACGAGGTCCAACACTGCCTCCAGTGTACCAGCACTGTCTTCGATCACCTGAGGAAGAGAGTGTTTGAAGACCAGAACCTCAAAACTGGCACCAAGCTTATGGTCGACAGGGCAGTAGTGATAACCCGCCCTTCTATATGGCTCAGAAGTGGACCATACACAGCAGACATCGCAAAGCGCTGGATAAGTACCACCAGCACTGTCTCCGCAAGATTCTGAAAATCCACTGGGAGGATTGACACACCGTCAGTGTTCTCGCTCAGGCCAACATCAAAGCACTGACCACACTCGACCAGCTCCGTTGGGTGGGCTACATTGTTCACATGCCCAACACGAGATTCCCAAAGCAAGTACTCTACTCAGAACTCCTACAGGGCAGGCGAGCCCCAGGTGGGCAGAGGAAATGTTTCAAGGACACCCTCAAAGCCTCCTTGATAAAATGCAACATTCCCACCGACACCTGGGAACCCCTGGCCCAAGAATGCCCAAAATGGAGGAAGAGCATCCAGGAGGGCGCTGAGCACCTCGAGTCTCATTGCCGAGAGCATGCAGAAATCAAGCGCAGGCAGCGGAAGGAGCGTGCGGCAAACCAGACTCCCCACTCACTCTGTCCTTCAACCACTGTCTGTCCCACCTGTGACAGAGACTGTAATTCCCATATTGGACTGTACAGTCACCTGAGAACTCACTGAGTGGAAGCAAGTCTTCCTCGACTCTGAGGGACTGTCTATGATGATATTTTGACAGCAAATTCTGGCCCACTGGGTGGTAGTGGAGAATTTTGCCATACTCTGCAGAGACACAGCTTTAGGAAGTCTCTCCTCTAACATTACATTTATCTTGGAGCTGTGGTACAGATCCTGGATAAGATCCAAGATTTGGATGTACTTCCATAACTTCACAAAGCCCCCATGAGGCATTAAGTCAACTCATGCACATTGATCAAAGTGATATAAGTGGGTTTCCTCGCAGCAATACAACATTCTGCAATCCTGTATAAAACCACAACCTGTCCTCTGCATTTCCCACCAGGACAGATCAAACCTGCTCCTTTCTGAATACTCTACAGGCTTCAATATGCAATGTGTGCGCTGAATGACCCGAAGAATCACCACTTTGAGTGCCAATGATACCATAACAATTTGTATTTAGAAAGTACCTTTAATGTAGTGAAATGTCCCAAGGTGCTTCACAGGAGTATGGTGCGATAAAAGTTTGACACTGAGTTGCATCAGTAGAAATTAGCGCAGGTGACCAAAAGCTTGGTCAAAAAGATATGTTTAAAGGAGCGTCTTGAAGGAGGAAAGAGAGGTAGAAGCAGAGAGGTTTAGGCAGGGAGTTCCAGAACTTGGGGCCGAGGCAACAGAAGGCATGGCCGCCAATGGTTCAGCGATTACAATCAGGGATGCTCAGGAGGGCAGAATTAGAGGAGCGCAGACATAACATAAGAAATAGGAGCAGGAGTAGGCCATACGGCCCCTCGAGCCTGCTCCGCCATTTAATACGATCATGGCTGATCCAATCATGGACTCAGGTCCGCTTCCCTGTCTGCATCTCAGGGTTGTGGGACTGGAGGAGATTACAGAGGTAGGGAGGGGCAGGGCCATGGAGCGATTTGCAAATAAGAATGAGAATTTTGAAATCGAGGCGTTGCCAATGTAGGTCAGCGAGCACAGAAACATAGAAATCTACATTGCAGAAGGAGGCCATTTCGGCCCATTGTGTCTGCGCCGGCCAACAAAGAGCCACATGGCCCTTGGACAGCAGCCCTGAATGTTACATATAAACCAATGAACAATGGCGGAAAGGTAACGATCACCCAGGCCAATCAGTCCGCCCCACACAACTGTGACGCACCTTGCACTGAAACATTCTACATTCCACCCCATCCAGAGCCATGTGATCTCCTGAGAGGCGCAAAAACCAGATAAAAACCCAGGCCTAGTGGGCGAAACATTTTTTGGGGGGTAAATTCCTCTCCAACCCATCCAGGCGATCGAAACTGGTCTGGGAGGTCACCCTGGCCATATTCGATTCACTGCTGTACTTACCATCGTATCTGCGCCAGCCAGTAAGAGGTTATCCAGTCTAATCCTACTTACTAGCTCTAGATTCGTAACCCTGGAGGTTACGGCACTTCAAGTGCCCATCCAAGCACCTTTTAAATGTGGTGAAGGTTTCTGCATCCACCACTCTTCCAGGCAGTGAGTTCCAGATCCCCACAATCCGGTGTGTGAAGAAGCTCCTCTCAAATCCCCTCTGAACCTTCCACCAACCACCTTAAAACTATGCCCCCTCGTAATTGACCCCTCCACCAAGGGAAATAGGCCCTTGCTATTCATTATAACCTGGCTCAAAATTATGTACATCTCAATGCGATCTCCTCTCAGCCTCCTCTGTTCCAATGAGAACAAACCCAGCCGATCCAATCTGTCCTCATAGCTAAGATTCTCCATTCCAGGCAGCATCCTAGTAAATCTCCTCTGCACTCTCTCTAGTGCAATCATGTCCTTCCTATAATACGGTGACCAGAACTGCAGGCAGTACTCCAGCTGTGGCCTAACTAGAGTATTATACAAGCACTCCAAAGTCCCTTTGTTCATCTACACTTTTAAGTAGCCTACTCTTTAATGTGCATACCCTTTCTTTATTAGTCCTCCCAAAGTGCATTACCTCACAATTCTCCAAATTAAATTCCATTTGCCACTGCTCTGCGCACATGACCAGTAGATTGATATCCTCCTGCAGTCCATGACTTTCCTCTTCATTATCAATGACACAGCCAATTTTAGTGTCATCTTCAAACTTCTTAATCATATTCATTATAAGCAAATCTAGATCATTGATGTATACCACAAAAAGCAAGGGGCCCGGTACTGAGCCCTGCGGAACCCCACTGGAAACATCCTTCCGATCAACCATTACTCTTTGCTTCCTACCTCCAAGCCAATTTTGGATCCAACTTGCCACTTTGCCCTGGATCTCATGGGCTTTACCTTCGTGGCCAGTCTACCATGTGGGACTTCATCAAAAGCTTTGCTAAAGTCCATATATACTACATCGTACACACTACCCTCATGACACTCCTAGTTACCTTCTCAAAAAATTCAATCAAGTTAGTTAAACACGATTAATTAATCCTTGACTTTCCAAATGTAGATTTATCCCATCTTTCAAGATTTTTTCCAATAATTTTCCCACTACTGAGGTTAGGCGGACAGGCCAGTAATTACTCGGCCTATCTCTTTCTCGCTTCTTAAACAAAGGTACGACATTAGCAGTCCTCCAGCACCATGTCCAAACTCAAAGAGGACTGGAAAATGATGGTCAAGGCCTCTGCTATTTCCTCTTTAACTTCGCTCAACAGCCGGAGATGCATTTCATCCGGGCCTGAGGACTTATCTACTTTCTAAGCTGCTAAACCCCTTAATACTTCCTCTCACTATGTTTATTTCATCCAGAATTCCACTCCATCTTGATAGCAATATCTGCATTGCCCCTTTCCTTTATGAAAACAAACGCAAAGTATTCATGAAGTATACCCACATCTTCTGCCTGCACACATAGATTACCATCATAGTCTCTAATAGGCCCTACCTTTCATTAATTACCCTCTTGCTCTTAATATATTTATAGAACATCTTTGGGTTTTCCTTAATTTCACTAGCCAAGAATTTTTCATGCTCTCTCTTAGCATTCCTAATATCCTTTTTAATTTTACCTCTGAACTTTTTATATTTCCTCCAAAGATTCTACAGTATTTAGCCATCAGCATATGACATAAGCTTCCCTGACATGGAGATCTCAGGGAGATACGAGTGAGATCTCTGGCTAGGTTTCAGGCTGAAAATCATAAAGTGCATTCTGATACACCAAGGGGTTGTGGGAGTCAAACAGATTTCCATTCACCAGCTTCAGAAGGGCTCCAATTTTCTGTCCTACCATCTCTCGATTCATGCACAGTACAACTCTAAAGCCCTCCTGCACACCTCAGTCTCAGAATAAGGGATTGGCCATTTAGCACTGAGAGGAGACGACATTTCGTCACTGAAAGGGTTGTGAATCTTTGGAATTTTCTACCCCAGAGTTCAACCGTTGAATATATTCAAGAAAGATTGATAGATTTTTGGATACTAAGGGAACCAAGGGATACGGCGATAATGTGGAAAGGTGGAGTTGAGGTAGATCAGCCATAATCCAACTGAATGTCAGAGCAGGTTCGAAGATGAACGGCCTACTCCTATTTCTTATGTTCTTCACCTTCTAGTCTCTAATTAGAGTATTGGAATGATGCCCAATCACGAGTCATAGTTCAGCCTGATCCTGAACCCCCTCTGAAGCCTTGTCTTATGACATACGAGGATAGTATAACATTAAAGCTGAAGTGAGTTTGTCTAGGAATGCAACAAGTGGTATGGTGATGGAATTGACCTCTTTCTGTGAGTCTCGTCGCCGAGAGCATGCAGAAAACAAGCGCAGGCAGCGGAAGGAGCGTGCGGCAAACCAGACTCCCCACCCCCATTTCCTTCAACCACTGTCTGTCCCACCTGCAACAGAGACGGTAATTCCCGGATTGGACTGTTCAGTCACCTGAGAACTCACTTTTAGAGTGGAAGCAAGTCTTCCTCGATTTTGAGGGACTGATGATGAAACCAAGAAGGACGTGCTATCGCTAACGCACATTTTAAAACACTAGCTGTGTGTGACATTGAACAAAAAGAACTTGCATTTATATAGAGCTTTTCACAATCTCAGGATGGCCCAAAGCACTGCACAAAAAAGACTTGCATTTCATACAGCACCTTTCATGACCACCGAATGACCTAAAGTGCTGTACAGCCAATGAAGTACTTCCCTGAAGTGTAGTCACTGTTGCAATGTAGGAAATCACCTTCGTATTCGGAGTATCACAATCGGAACTAGTTTTATTTCAGTGAAATTTCAACCTTTATTTACATGTGTAGTACAGGCCACCCCCCCCCAATGTTGAAGTCTTCCATTATTTTCATTTCTATTCAAATTTCAACCATTAAATTAGCTGTTATTTTACAATACAAAAATTATACGAAAAAGTGCAATCCTAAATGTGCCCCCCCACCCCCCCCAATCCCCCTCGCGGTGAAACGGTTTACAATACTTACTCAATATTTACATACCAGTGCAATCAATGCTAAATTATACATATTAACAAACTACTAATTTTATGCACATGGAAATAGGAGTACAGGAAGAACATTCTGGAAGCAGTAAGTTAAGACTTATAGAAAAGTCAGCCATTGGCTTCTTTGTTGCCTTTTTGTGCATTTTCACAACTCATGGTTCAGGGTGAGCACCCATTCAGGGATCAGGGAAATGGTACATCAGAAAAGACTAGTGAGCAACTGGTCCCAAGGTTTCAAGTACAAGTTTCTTGGGTTTAAAATGGAGGCGTGAGGAGAGGGAACTTAGCACTATTTTCTGTAGAGCAGCAATTTGAAAGGGCTCAGTATCTTTGCCATCATCATTGGAATAGCAGCACCGAGTACATTATAAGCAAGGCCACAGGCTTTCCATTCACACAAAAAAAAACAGGGCAGAATTATGGAACGCAATCCCCAAAACATTGGTGAAATTTCCAGAAACCCAAAATGGAATCAGACTTATTCAGTCACCAAAAGCCTTGGGATGCCAGTGGCTGATTTTTTTTTTACAATGCGTTACATGTATTAAAAATGATTGGGATATGCCAATAACTTCCAAAATACCACCACTCCTTTTCCAAAAAAAAAGGCTGCTTTTTACACTGCTGAATTCGCCTCTTTCTGGATTTCCCCAAGATAGTAGTTTTCCGAGTACAGGCCCAATGTTTGCACTGATTGGTCACTTTTTATGTAAAAAGAAAGGTTTTGCTATTCTTTTCCATAAGATTAGATTGGGTTCGGGTTAAGGAAGACCAGACCAAGTAAAGACACAGGACAGACGGGCTCCACAATGTTGTTCCAGTTGGGTTTGCTTTTCAACAACCATTTGACTCAACTGGGCGACTGTACAAAACCAAGATAACTGCATCATCCAAAAGACAACCTGTGTAGATTTTCAGTCGTGCACAACAGGTGGAATTGTGTGAGCATTTCAACAAAATGTGCTGTTGATGAAGCATCATCTTTGTCTTTCTGCAGTGATGCCACCAGAATTAACCTGCATCCCATAGCTTTCCTTTACCCAAATCTCACGATATTTTAGTCTGCATTTGAGTGACTAACTGGGCTACCCTACTTAACTACGGATGAAGACGAGAGCTATTTTTGTGTGTGGGAGAATTGTGCACAGCGTATGATGAAAATCTGAAATAAAAACACAATGCTAGAAATACTCAGCAGGTCCATCAACATCTGGAAAGAAAGTCAGGTTAACAGCTTTTCCGAAGTCTCAATTCGTTGACCTGTCTATTCTCCCCTCAAATGCCGATGGACCCACTGTGTATGTCTAACGTGTTACTGCAAGCTGCTATGCCTCCAATTCAGCCATTTAAAATAAACCCCAAACTTTCTGCTTTCCCAGCAGGGCAATTGCATTGTGACTGCAGGAACTTACTATCCCGACAGTTTTCTATGGCAACCCTCCCAGCCAGTAGAAAAAAAAGAGATTTTGCTGCTTCTACATATTATACAAATGATGTACCCTGCAACATACTCAATCATTTTGTGTTAAAACACCATGCAACACACAACAAAGCTGCACATTCTTCTATGTGTGTTAAGAAAGGGGTTTTCCCAAAGTAGAACTTACTGGCTTCCAAAAATCATCTCAGACAAAAGAAATGAAACATGAAAAATTTTACAGTTCCAAGTTCTGGTATCTGCAACTCGATGTTGATTTCAAGATTCTATCCAAATTAGTAATTAAAAAAATGTAATGTCTAATTTTACTTGATTGCTAGAGTTAATTAGAATATGTTAGTAAAGACCTGACTGCGCACTTTTCGAACTCCTCCCTCAAGTAGTTTAAAGTACTTACATTTTAATAATGATCTCTATCCAATGCATTTTTAAAAAGTATAAATCCCCAGTTAGCTCAACAGTGTTCCTACTCCACACAATTAACATAATTACAATTCTCAACTATTACTCGGAAGGTAACCCGTGGATTTTCTTTAGAAAAGGGATGTAAAAACAAATAGAACCCTCTCTCCTTATGGAACAGCTGCAAGATAACAGGAATCATGACTGACTAACTGCTCAAGTAAAAGGCGACACTTGTTCGAAAGTCCACAAGTCGCAGTGCATTCTTCACATACGGTTCTGTAAAATGTTTAATGCTTCGTTTGAAAATACAATCCATTTGTTAATGACAATCCTCTTGCTTATTTTACATTTATATATAACAATGAAGATGAAAGACTGGATTGAAAGAAATGAAAGTTGATTATCTTCAGTCTAGAAATTCAGTGCACACTACCACCCAAATGGAAAGCACCCGCTAATTAAAGGTACAAGCCCCTTTTATTGGCCTGTACATCATGTAACACTCAGATACTGAGATCAGGTACTGAACATGCCAATAGTCTATGTGTCAGCTGAAACGAGTCTCATTGGCAGTGTATGAGGGCGTTGGAGGGGCAGGAAGAAAAATAAATTAGCACTCGAAAAGTTTTCAATTACAGCCAAAAAGTGGGGTTCATGGAGTCATTCCGTCCGGCAAACAAACTGCCACAGTGGCTAATTTCAGCTCGTTCTGGCTGCCAGTTATGTCAAACATCGGCCCTGCGGTACTGTAGAAAGTAACTTTCTGATCAGTGAGTAATTATTTAAATAGTACTTGAATTTTAAGAAATAAATCAGAGGCAATGAAATGTTAGTATGGGCAAGGAGCAAATCTCTTGATTTGGAGGAGGAGGGGCCATTGATGGCCTGAAAAGATCAGATATAGAAGGAAAGGAGCTACTGTCGGCAATGGCCGGATAAATGCACTGATGTTACGTGTAAGCTGACCAATCGCAAACGCTCAAAGTCTCTCTCTCTCTCTTCTTGGCTCCCATGTTGTCCAGCCAGAAGCCCTGGGAGGTTCTGGTGTTAACCTAATGCCCTTTACTAGAGAAAAAAAAGAATCTGTATTTACATAGCAGCTCATCACAGCCTCAACACATTCCAAAGTGCTTTACAATCAATGGGTTGCTTTCGAAGTGCAGTAACAATATAGGGATATCCAGCAGCCAGTTTGTGCAGGGCAAGATTCCATAAACTAATGTCTGAAAGATAGACTTGTTAATCTATTTCTGGTGGAAAGGGGAATGTTGGCCAGTACACCAGGGGAGCTCTCTGCTCTTTTAGTCCTCCCCAAACAGGCAGACAAGGCCTTAAGTTTAATGTCTCATTTTAAAGTTGGAACATTGATCATTTTCTCCCTCCAAACGTGGAATAAGCTGCTCACCTTTCTCTTCACTGCAACTGCATCATTGCTTCTACAGATTTGGACATTAAATAATTTATTTTCTTTAGCTCTGCCTGAGGAAATGGAACCTTAGCATCTAGCGAAAGTAGAGCCGAGTCTTGGCGAGAGTACAGATTTATTTGAAAAAGCCTTCATTCGTTTCAGCTGGGATCTGTAAAAACATACCAAGTTTCAGATCCGAAGGTGCTGTTTTCTCTCGTGTAAATTGGTACTTGGGTTAGGTTTACAATGCAACCAAGGTTACATTGCAACCAAGCCCAGCATAATCAGTGGATCCAAATGCACCCGCAGTGTAATGTGAAAGAACAAGGCCATTTCCACGCAGGCTTACATCATTGAGGTAAAGGAAAGTCTGAATGAAAAAATGAAAAGTGTTACTGTGGGATAAGAGGATGCACTGCATTGAACCAACACCTGGTGGCAGAGCATTAAAGAATGCAAGCTGATTCCCCATAGAGTGAGATGATAAGAGACAATCGGAGGACAATCGTTAGATATATTCCAAAAGGAGCTAGATGTGGCTCTTACGGCTAAAGGGATTAAGGGGTATGGAGAGAAAGCAGGAATGGGGTATTGAAGTTGCATGATCAGCCATGATCATACTGAATGATGGTGCAGGCTCGAAGGGCCAAATAGCCTACTCCTACACCTATTTTTTATGTTTCTAATCTTAGGCTCTTCTGTCTTCCAGCTGCCTGAGTTTGCAGGTTGACTACTAAGCTCCCTCATTAATAGATTCTACATGATTCAGAGAAAGCCTGATGGAGGAGAAAATAATTCACCCTTATTGTCAATACAAGGAAGTGCTAGATCTGGGATGACTACGAGAGTCTTGCCTCAATGCTGCACTCGTGACCCAAATGGCCAGATATGGTTCCCAGTCCCATCTTTGTAAGGGAGTAATGAGCAGAGTTGTTCTCGGGGAGGAAGACGAGGGGAGAATTGTTACGTTCTTGCTTTACTTGAAGACAAAAGCAAATGTGAGCTTGTGAACGAGCTCCACGAGTCTGGAGTTGCTGCCTGCTCTTCACTGACAGCCAAGACAATATGATTTACTACTCCTTTTGGGAAGAAAATAAAAAGGTGGAAAGCAAAGGGTTAGAAGTGCTGCACCAATCAGAAATTACTTTTTAAATTACAATCCTATGAAGAAAAGGAAAGAGAGGTTGAATGTTTCTACTTTCCCATAAAAGATAAAGGTCTTCAACTAGCTTTGATTACCGAATAAAATTCTTAAGGAAAAAATTGTTCAAACAAAAGCCTCACCATGCGCAAGCACAATTCTGCTTCCGTTTCGAAGATGTCTTTCCTTCCAGTCTTGCCCATCTATGAATGCCCATGATCTCAATTGATCACTGTAGATTAACTTCAGAAGCTTTAACGCAAAAATGGCCCCGAAATGTAAAATCTAATGAACTTAAAATGTGTTACGGCCTCCAAATGATAAAAGGCCAAAAAAAGGAGTGTACCACCTGACCAACACTGTGAATATAAAAAGGTCCCGCATTTATTTTCCTCAATTTATTACACTGAATTTTAGGGAAACATTTAGATTCCAAATTGTATTTTTACTCATTGTGTTTGGAAGCCACCAGTTTCGGTAGGCATTATATACCTACAACATTCAAAAGGTTGGCTTGCAACGAAAGTAAGATAAAAATGTTATGTTGCTCTAAACCTATAAGGATTACAACAAACCTTACCAAGAGCACAGTTTGACGTGGTCAGCTAAGAGTTATTGTACGCCAAGCTGCCGTTCTTATGTCCTCACCCCCCCCCACCCCCCCCCATGTATAAATAGGAACAAAAATCAGCTATACAACAAACTGGTTTACCTGGTGCCAAATATTCAAGTTTTTCTACAGTGTACATGAATTTCTGGAGTGCATGTTTGGGCACTGACCTTAGCAGCAACCCTGGGTTGAACAGCTGAGATGAATGCGCTGTTGACACTGTTGCAAAAACTCACAATACTTCAATTAAAGATTTTGCAACAGGTCAACTTTCTTAGTTTGTGACAATTATGAATCCTTACAATTTACACAGCTTTAGAAGGGGCTGAGCCTGGTCTGTACTTTTTAATTCATTTTTAGTCAGTCCTGAAAGTACTTGCTTTTAAAATGAGTCTCTGCCCATCTTTGTATCACTGTGTCGGACAGTGAGCAGGAGCAGTCCTAATTATGTGACTGGGTCACTCAAATCCCATCAATTATGTTTCTGATTATTGAGAGTCTTGGAATGGTTGAATTAAATATCTTTATCATGCACTTTCGTTGATTTTTAGGTTAGTCAATTGCATTATCGACAGTTTAGCGGGAAAAACAAGATGGAGTGATTCGGAGATATCTGCAAATGCTGGAAATTCAGAATTTTTTTTTATATCAGTAAATGTCAGGAGCACACTGCAGGCTTTTCGGCATTTGAAAGAGAAATGAAAGGTTAACATTTTGGGTGTAACTCACCGTTAGAACTGTTTTTGATGAAGGGTTACACCTAAAACATTAACCCATCAGTCTTTATAAAGATACTGATCAAGTGGAAGTGGTGTTCAGATCTGCAGGATAACCCGGCCTGAGACACTGACCATATCTGCATTCTCCACAGATGCTGACTGACCCCGGCTGTGTTTTTCCTGCATTCTCCGTTTTTCATTCGGATGTCCACCATTTGCAGTTTTTAAAATCTGTAATTAAAACATTAATGGCTCAGCAAAATTGAGCAGGTGGTTCAGTTGCTCAGCAGGAAAGAATGAGCTACAACACCAACGACATGGCAAGCATCAGGTGTTGTTACCAACTCGCACTAGACTATCACAGTTTGTATATCAAGGTTTCCTGTAAAACAGCAAAGTGTGGCAGATTTTCTTTCTCTCGCATCCATAAAAGGAACAGTTTTCACAACAGTACAGAAAAGCAGAGAACGACATTCTGTTCAACACAGTTTTTTTGCCAGGGATTGGCTGGAAGTGTTTTCAAGACATGATGTACAGTACAGAATCACCCAAATCACAGGGCGAACGACCCACCAGGTTACTGTGGAAAGTGGATCATTACTATGGACGATAGTGTTTTGTGTCTGTTCCTTATAAAAGCTTATAGGCAGAATTTGATCAAGACTTGGTTCTCACCAAGCTCCACTCGACATGCAAACCACCTTCATAGGTGACGAATCCTTCATGTGCAAGCAAGATGGCTTAGCAAGGTTCAAATCAAAACAGACCATTTCTATTACTCCAAGGTCCTTACTAACTTTCATTGTTTAGGGTGATGGTATACAATTCAATGCCAAGTTTCCTTTATTAAAATCGGCACTGATCACCTTCTCTCGCATTTTGCGTTTCTCACCAAATTTCCTGTGGAATAAACAAGCACGTGGCTATCGCCTGGGCATAACTGCAGAGGAAAGAATAAAATTCAGCAAGTAGTGTTATTCAAGCATAATTTGTGTTCTGTGGCTTTCTTGGAAGGTTCCTGGATGTTATTAAAGTTGAGATGGAACAATTTTGAATGATTATTGTATTCTTCATAAATATATATAAGCTGAGGTATGTTTATAAGTGTCCCTGTGTAGATTAGATCTGTGATCATTGTGAAACAAGCCAACAGAGATGGTATCCCAGGCTACTTGGGACAGACAATATTCCCATTCCCCCCACTCCTAACAATCGAGCCGGAAGCTGTTACAATGATCAAAACCACGTGACAGCACATTGTTAACATCTCACCATCTATACATCATGAAATTTGTAAAGTCCTCTCTTGCCCTCCCTCACCTGAAGTGTCGAGGAAGGAATAAAAAGGTTTAAAAAACAGATATTGCCATTGATGATCATTCCCCGTTTCTCTGGACAATGTGATCTTTTACCGGTTTTCACTAAATGAATGCAAAAGAAAAAAAACAGAGAGGTGACATGAGAAACTCTGCCTCGGAACTATAGACACGAGCACATAATCTTCAGTGAGCGAATCTCACACGTGCACAGAAGACGAGCAGATGGAGAAATGTGTTTCTCAAAATGTTCTTAGTCTCTTTTGGCCACAATCTCAGAATGGAAGTGGGCCAGCACTGCAAGCTAAGTTTAAAACAAACAAAATCCTTCAGGATGGACAAAATGAGGCTTTGCAGTGTCAGATACAGGTGGCTGGCTGTGCAGGGGGGAGGTGTTTCCTGTTCCGCACCGCTCCAGACTTTTCTTTGTGATCCATTGACTTTTGTTGGGAAATGTCAACTAACGCGCTGGCGACAGCAAGACCTAATGAAAGGACAAGAGCAAAACAAAACACATTTAGCACATCAGAAGCTACGACATGGCTAACGACAAGCGAACATGAGCCACGTGGCTGGCATGGAGTCGCATCAGGTGCGGGCTGGACATGGTCTTGCAGGTTCGATTTCCCACACAGGGGACTCCTACTCTCGGATCTGCCATTGAGGGCGAGGCGTGAGAAGGGGGTCAAGTACATTCCACAGGTGCAGGGAAGAATCTGGGAACATAGCAACAGGAGGCGGCCATTGAGCCCCTTCGCCTGTTCTGCCATTCAATGAGATCATGGCTGATCTGTGACCTAACTCCGTATACCCGCCCTTGGCTCATATCCCTTAACAAAAAGCGATTGATCTCCAATTTTAAATTACAGTGACTGTGCCACCGACCGGAAGCTGCGTGGAAGCCTTCTGCGCATAAATCTGTGGTGGGTTAAGTATGAATATATAACAGTCATATCGCATGCCTAAATCTACGGAACCTATGGGCTGGATTAATACTGTATTGTTCAGGGTTGGTTTAAGTATTAATGTATGATATTTTCACCTGGAGTGGGGACGGGGCGGAAAGTGGAGGGCTGCGGAGATTTATTAGTATGGAGCACGAGCTCTGCGTGAAGGAAAAAGGAGGAGAGAATAAATAAAAATGGACATTTGGGAAGGTCTAACAAGGCAAGGGAATACACATTAAATGGTACGACACTGAAGAGTGCAGAGGAACAAAGGGACTTTGGAGTGCAGGTCCACAGATCCCTGAAGGTAGCAGGCCAGGTAGATAAGGTGGTTAAGAAGGCATATGGAATACTTGCCTTTATTAGTCGAGGCATGGAATACAAGACCAAGGCAGTTAAGCTTGAACTGAATAAAACACTAGTTAGACCACAGCTGGAGTAGTGTGTGTAGTTCTGGTCACCACATTACAGGAAAGATGTGATTGCACTGGAATGGGTGCAGAGGAGATTTACAAGAATGTTGCCTGGACTGGAGAATTTTGGCTATGAGGAAAGATTGAAGATGTCTTCTTTGGAACAGAGGGGGCTGAGGGGAGACCTGATTGAGGTATATAAAATTATGAGGGGCCTGGATAGAATGGGTAGGAAGGGATCAACAACCATATGAGGGGAAATTTCTTCATCCAGAGGGTGGTGGGGGTCTAGAACTCACTGCCTGAAAGGGTAGAAGAGGCAGGAAACCCTCACAGCATTTAAAGGATACTTGGATGTGCACTTGAAATGCCGTAACCGACAGGGCTACAGACCAAGAGCTGGAAAGTGGTCGGCAGGCGCGGACACGATGGGCCGAAATGGCCTCCTTCAGTGCTGTAAATTTCTGTGTTTTGCTGGTGCAGATTTTCTTCTCCTGATGCGGCAGTACTGACCTCTTTTCACCACCTCCCTCCTTACTCTCGGGAAGCGGTTTTTGTAATGGTAACAATATTTTCTTTTCAGTCAGCGAACAATCGAAAAAACACTAACTGCGCATGTACAACGACTTCAACTTGATTGGCAGCAGTTGCGTTCTTAAAGTTAACAATTGACCCAGCATCAATTGCCGTTTGCGGGAGAGAGTTCCAAACTTCGACCAGCCTGCCTGTATGTGTAGAAGTGGTTCCTAATTTCACTCGTGAAAGGTTTGGCTCTAATTTGTAGACTATGTCCCGCTTGTCCTAGAATCCCCAACCAGACAAAATAGTTTCTCTCTGTATCTATTCCCCTTAATGTGTTGAAAACTTCGATCAGATCACCCCTTAACCGTCTAAATTATAAGATATCTGGAGGGGAGGAAAGAAAGAGAGGGTGCCCACCTTCACACATCTACAGCAGGTAAATTGAGAGGTATCAGCAGCCTACTCACAATAACCTGTGGCAGACATAGCTCCCCCAAACCTAACTTTGAACACCTCTACCAAATTTCCTCTTAACCTCTGTTCTAAAGCAGAATAACCCCAGCTCCTCCATGGAACTGAAGTCGCTCATCCCTGGTACCATTCGAGCAAATCTCAACTGCACTCTCTCCAAGGCCTTGGCAACCTTCCTAGTGCCCAGAATTGAACACAATACTCCCGCTGAGGCCTAACCAGTGATTTATAAAGGTTTAGCCTCACTTTTGTACCCGCTTCTATTAACGAATCGAATGATCCCATATGTTTCTTTTGAAAAATATTCCTTCTCAACTTGTCCCGCCACCTTCAAGGCTTGTTCCAAAAAGATTTGGACCATTTGTATTGAAGGCACAAAGCATCCACAACACAACTGGAGAATTTGAAACATTAAAAATTGAGGGATAAGATCTAGTTGCTGTAATGGAGACATAGCTAAAGTTTGGACAGGCTTTGGAACTAAATATTCCTGGTTCAAACATTTTCAGGAGAGATAGGGAGGGGGGGAGGTGAGCTGCTAGTGTTAGTGAAGGTTCAGTCTCACAATACCAGAACATAAGGATATCCGAGGTGATTATGTAAAGACAGGATCCATATGGACAGAGTCAAGAAATAGAAAGGGAAATGGTACAATTCTTGGTGTGTATTACAGGCCACTAAACAGCGGGGATGAAATCGAGAGAGATCTGCAAACAATTGAGAGAAAACGAGGGTAATATCTTTGGATGGTTTTAATTATCCCAAGATAGACTGGAATGAAGGTGATGCATTATTATCGAAGTGGGGAGCACTTTTTAAAATGCATGCAGCACTGCTTCCTAGTATGCTTCGAGTCCAACAAAGATATAAGCATTGCATGATTTATTTCTCGGAAATTAAGTAGTGCAAATAACTGATGGAGCAGAGAACAATTGGGAAATGGTGATAACATAGTTCGGTTCAATGCAAGAATAGAAAAGGATAATGAAGAGTCAAAGATAAGGACGCTGAACTGGAAAAAGGCAAAGTTCAGAGAGTTTAAAAGTGATCTGGCCCAAAATAACATGGCAGAGAAATGAGCAAACAGTTTAACAGTGGGGAATCTTTAAATAGGAAATGCAGTGTCAAAAATAAATGTATTAGTACAAGGCACAATGCATGATACAAGGTGCCAAGTACAGAGTTCTGTGGACAAAGATTAAAACTAAACAACTTTCATTTATATAGCGCCTTTAACAGAGTAAAACATAAGAACATAAGAAATAGGGCCAGGAGTAGGCCGAACGGCCCCTCGAGCCTGCTCCGCCATTTAATACGATCATGGCTGATCTGATCATGGACTCAGGCCCACTTCTCTGCCCGCTCTCCATAACCCCTTATTCTCTTATCGTTTAAGATAATGTGCCAAGATGCTTCACAGGAGCGTTATTAGACAAAATATGACACCAAGCCATATTGAGATATTTGGACAGGCGACCAAAAGCTTGGTTAAAGAGGTAGATTTTAGGGAGCGACTTAAAAGGAGGAGAGAGGTTTAAAGAGGGTGTAACTAACAGAGTGGACAAGAGAGAACCATTGGATGTGGTGTATTTGGACTTTCAAAAGGCTTTTGACAAAGTCCCACACAAGAGATTGGTGTGCAAAATCAAAGCACATGGTATTGGGGGTAATGTACTGACATGGATAGAGAACTGGTGGGCAGACAGGAAGCAGAGAGTCAGGATAAACGGGTCCTTTTCAGAATGGCAGGCAGTGACGAGTGGAGTGCCGCAGGGCTCAGTGCTGGGACCCCAGCTATTTACAATATACATTAATGATTTAGATGAAGGAATTGAGTGTAATATCTCCAAGTTTGCAGATGACACTAAACTGGGTGGCGGTGTGAGCGGTGAGGAGGATGCTAAGAGGCTGCAGGGTGACTTGGACAGGTTAGGTGAGTGGGAAAATGCATGGCAGATGCAGTATAATGTGGATAAATGTGAGGTTATCCACATTGGGGGCAAAAACACAAAGGCAGAATATTATTTGAATGGCGGCAGATTAGGAAAAGTGGAGGTGCAACGAGACCTGGGTGTCATGGTTCATCAGTCATTGAAAGTTGGCATGCAGGTACAGCAGGCGGTGAAGAAGGCAAATGGTATGTTGGCCTTCATAGCTAGGGGATTTGAGTATAGGAACAGGGAGGTCTTACTGCAGTTGTACAGGGCCTTGGTGAGACCTCACCTGGAATATTGTGTTCAGTTTTGGTCTCCTAATCTGAGGAAGGACGTTCTTGTTATTGAGGGAGTGCAGCGAAGGTTCACCAGACTGATTCCAGGGATGGCTGGACTGACATATGAGGAGAGACTGGATCAACTGGGCCTTTATACACTGGAGTTTAGAAGGATGAGAGGGGATCTCATAGAAACGTATAAGATTCTGACGGGACTGGACAGGTTAGATGTGGGAAGAATGTTCCCGATGTTGGGAATGTCCAGAACCAGGGGATATAGTCTTAGGATAAGGGGTAAGCCATTTAGGACTGAGATGAGGAGAAACTTCTTCACTCAGAGAGTTGTTAACCTGTGGAATTCCCTGCCACAGAGAGTTGTTGATGCCAGTTCATTGGATATATTCAAGAGGGAGTTAGATATGGCCCTTACGGCTGAAGGGATCAAGGGGTATGGAGAGAAAGCAGGAAAGGGGTACTGAGGTGAATGATCAGCCATGATCATATTGAATGGTGGTGCAGGCTATTTTCTCCTGCATCTATTTTCTATGTTTCTATGAATTCCAGAGCTCAGGCTGCTGAAGGCACAGTCACCAATGGCGGAGCGATTAAAATAGCAGACGCACAAGTGGCCAAAATTTAAATAGGAGGTTTATGATAAAGTTAGGGCTAACAATACTGGAGCATGGAATGTTTTGAGGCAGAGACCATTCCATTTTTAAAAGGGGAAATTTGTAAATGTTTGAAGTGGAGGAAGATGCAGCGATATTGAAGGGCAGCGAGGTTAATTTTCAATTGCTCTTGGCCGTAAAAGTGTGAAATCAGGAAGCACATTTCCACACAAAGAATTGAAGAAATCTGGAACTCTCGCCCCCAAAAGGCTATGACGTGCTGGGACAATTGAAGCCTTGAAAATGGAGATCGACAGATGTTCATGAGGCAAGGACATCAAGGGACGTGGTTCAAAGGTGGGTCAAATGGACTCGAGGTCCAAGTCAGACATGAACTAATTGAATGATAGAACAGGTTTGAGGGGCTGAATGGTCTCCTGTTCCTATCTCCCAGCAAACAGCAGGCACAGGTATGATGGGCAAAACACATTCTGTGCAGTAAGCTCCTATGGTTCCAACTTATCATTTACATTCCCAAACACAGCTTTCTATATTGTGTGCACAGCTTGAACATATGGAAAGGATATTCTCTAATTAAAAGCAAGATTCCATTTGGAAGCAAGGAGCACACTAGTATTAAATGTCAGATCGCCGCCCTGTAGCCCCCCCATCCTCATCCCACCCAAGGAAAAAACTTCACATATAGGCCACACAGCAAACCAAACTTTATTTCTGCATTTCTGTTTCAAGTGTCCATGCAGCAAGACAAAACGACCCCTTCCCTGTCCCGTTCCACCCTAAAAATGTCATCTTGGGCACCCACACCACAAGTTTTTACATTAGAACTGTTTGGCAAGGGATAGAATTGGATATTTAATATACATCCAGGAGTTAAAGTTCATTGTAAATTAGGCAGGGAGATTGTCACTGACCTGACTGTCCCGGTGGTGGGATTCCTCCCAATCCTCTTGGTAATCGTACAAATATCGATAGGATAGCTGCTTTATTGCCAAAGCATGGCTCTAATGCGATGGGTTTAGGGATACTCTGCAAGAGAAAAAATAAAATATTTATTTCATTATACAAGAAAGACTTGCATTTATATATGTCATAGCCTCAGGACGTAAAAAATGCCGTACAGTCAATGAAGTACTTTTGGAGTGCAGTCACTGTTAGAATGTGGGGAAACGCGGCAACCAATTTGCGCACAGCAAGCTCCCACAAACAACAATGTGATAATGACCAGATAATCTGTTTTTCTGATGGTGATTGAGGGATAAATATTGGCCAGGACACCAGGGATAAATACCCTGCTCTTCTTTGAAATAGTGCCATTGGATCTTTTACGTCCACCTGAGGGGGCAGACGGGGAGTAATGAGCATGGATGTAGGGGGTTGTGGGAACCCAGACATAAATTGGATTGGAAATAATTCATCTTTACGTGACCGACCTGCCCAAACTAAAGTCTAAAACAAATTCTTTTTAATAGCAGCTTTTTGGCACTATATGGAGTTATTACTGAGGAAGAAACAGGTTACATTCAGCATCACCTATCATCAGTCTTTTCTTGAATAAAACACGAAGCTCCTTCATGTTAGAGAAAACAGTAGCCCAGTGAATACTGTGGAAATAGATTGCTCACATATAAATGTGTAAACAAAACTCGGAAAGCAATCTTCCTGGAAAAATCATGCCTGGTCACCTAATAAACCATCTTTTTTGCAAAAATGAGCTGTAATGGCTTGTCAGCGCTGAGTCCCACTGCTGATAATTTGGCTCAGCAGCTTGATTTGCACAGATTGGTTGGCGGGACTGCCTGTTTACATTGGCAGCCGTTCCGTGAAGTGATTTGTACAGCTTCTAAATTAAGCTGCATGTGCACACATATAGGCACTTGTTAATGTTCGGCCATAGTGGCACGGAATCAGCAGTTAGCAGGAGGCAATAAGTCATGAACGGGAGGAGGTGGAATGAATAGACCCCTGTCTGCTCCTGTCTACTGACTACAAGATGGTCTTTCTTCCTCCCTCCACTTTCCTCCCCTCCCATTCCTTCTAAAAGAATCAACTCCTTGCTGGGTTTCAATTCGACAGGTGGTGGCAGCAGCCAATGTTCCCTTTAAGCTGCGTGGCCACGCAGAGTTCTGCAGCTCCCGCGTCTTTTTAATAGGAAAAAACGCGCATGCGCATTATTTTGAGTGGGCCGCACAAACCTTTAAAGGGGCCGGGCACCCAAAAAGAATTCAAGGGAACATTTCCCCCCTAGTATCGGGTCCAAGTGACATTTTTCCCCGTGTGATAGGATGATGACATATAGCTACACCAAAGTATAATCGGTTACATTTTCCAAATCACACTGACCGACATCTAAATGAAAGAGGTGATGTTGCAGAATCACCGCATAAAGATGGTTGAGGATAGACGAAGCACTCTGCTTTTTGGTGCTATATCCTAAGGCAGTGGTTCTTTGGCCACAAAATATCCTTGTGTTTGTTATCACAGTCCTCGGCAATGCACATCCTGCTGCTTATTAAGCAAATTGATAGTCTGCTTCCAAGTCAACCACTGGCAATATTTTTTCTTTCCCCCTCTTAAGCAGCGGCAATATTCTGCTCCTTGTTTTGCCTGCAGCGACATGGCCAGGAATGGGACTCAGTGAAGCAGGAGAATGCTGAGGAAAACGGACGATATCATGACTTGCTTTAATAATAACATGAAGTTTATTACTGGAAAAAATACTCTGTTTAAAAAAAAACTAAGACCATTTTTTCCAAAACGAGAAACATTTTGGAATCAGGACTGAAGCCGGCATATCCAGACTTTTTTGCGTTTTAAAACTCTCATACCGTACAGTTGCTGCAAAACTGATCCGGCTGTTGCAAAGTACATTAGCAAACATTCCAGCAATTCGTTCAGTTGAAAACGACCCAGAGGCTATTTTAGCAGCACATAACTCTTCACATGTGTGCTGATTACATCATAGATTCCTTGAAGGATGTGCTGAGGTTGGTAAATGTGAGGCAGCTGAACCACCTGACAATTGAAGCCAAATCAGATCCCCTCCCTGGGTTCACGATGAATCACTTGTTCTCAAGGTGTGAACTACTTGGAAATGCATCGAGGTCACAACTCGAAAACGGTCCACTAAACTGTATCACTGTTTACCCTCCATGAGAACAAACTGTTCTATGCAGAGACACCTAGGGGTTCAGATACATAATTCATACCTTGTGTCCATATCCCTTGAAATCCTTCTCCTTCATCCATCTATCCAATCTAATCTTGAATTTCTGCCTCTACCAACAATAATTGCACAATTTAAAAAAACATTTGTATAATTTATGCAACTTTAAAAATAAGGACATAAGGTTGTTAAGGAACAGGAAAAGGGCAGTTAAGTCCAACAAGTCCATCCTTTTTGATTATTCCCAAGCTTACCTTCTCAAGATATATTTTTTCTCTCTCAAAAGGCATCCAAATACCTACGAAGCCCATTGAAAGTATCAACATCAATGTTCAACCGTGGTGATTTAATCTGATTATATTACTCGATGTCTTAAAAAAAGTTGTCTCATTATTTAGGCAGGAGGGTCGGTAACCAGAGGACACAGATTTAAGGTAATTGGCAAAAGAACCAGAGGCAACATGAGGAAACTTCTTTATGCATAGTTGTTATTATATTCTGGAATGCAGTGCCTGAAAGGGTGGTGGAAGCAGATCCAATAATAACTTTCAAAAAAGGAATTGAATAAATACTTGAAGGGGAAAGATTTGCAGGGCTATGGGGAAAGGGATGAATCGGAGAGTTCTTTCAAAGATGACCAAAAGGCACCTTCTGTGCTGTATCATTCTCTGATTCTATTTAACTTGTTGCTTTTGGTATTTAAACCTCTCATCACAGGGAACAATTTGCATGTATCAACTTTGTCATTCTCCTCTAATTCTGCCCTCTTAAGCATCCCTAATTATAATCGCTCAACCATTGGTGGCCGTGCCTAGGCTCTAAGCTCTGGAACTCCCTGCCTAAACCTCTCCACTCTCTACCCTCCTTAAAGACGCTCCTTAAAACCTACCTCTTTGACCAAGCTTTTGGTCACCTGCCCTAATTTCTACTTGTGTGGCTCGGTGTCAATTTTTAAAATGTCATAATACTCCTGTGAAGCGCCTTGGGATGCTTCCCTACGTTAAAAGGCGCTAGATAAATGCAAGTTGTTAATAAATTATGAAAACTTCAACGATGGCATCTGGAAGTCTGCAGTTTTTCCTTAATCGTTACTCACAACTGAAATTCTGAGAGCCGTTGAAGTTTACAGCACAGGAGGCGACCATTCAGTCCATCATGTCTGTGCCTTCTTTATACTAGAGTATAGAATCATAGAATGGTTGCAGCTATTCAGCCTGTTAAGCCCATGCCACCTCTCAGCAAAAGCACTTCAGCTAGTCCCACTCCCCTAAGTGGAACTAACACCCAAGAGTAACCCAAAACAAATCCTCCTGCTCCACACTCTCACCACTGTGCCTCATTCCAACTTCCCTTAAAAGATGGAATGGTCCCTGTTGCAAATAATCCCATGCTCCAACAATACTCTGTGCAAAGAAATTTCTCCCAACTGCTCTCATGCTGAAAATGCAATCTTTACGAGCCCCCAGGATCTCCCCAAACCAGAGCAAACTATTCATCATTTTTAAAACCTCCATTAGACCTTGATTACTAAAATGTAATGGTGAAGTACAAAAAAAATCAAAGGTTTTATGGAATTTTAGCCTTTAGAAGAAGAGGGCTAGAATATAAAACTGAGGAAGTTTTGCTGCTGCTGTACAAAGTCCTGGTTAGGTCACATCTGGAGTACTGTGTACAATTCTGGGCAGTGCATCATAGAGTGGATATACTGGCCTTGGAAGGGCAGCAGTGCTGCTTCACCAGAATGTTACCAGGGCTCCAAGGGTCAGATAATGAGAGATTACATAAACTAGGTTTGTAATATAGAAGGTTAAGAGGTGATTTGATTGAGGTTTTAGGATTTTAGAAGGAATTGATAGGGTAGATAGTGAGAAACTTTTTCCGCTGATGGAGAAGTCCAGGATAAGCTTTCTTCAATACAAATTGTTCCCTGTGACGAGAGATTTAAATACCAAAAGCGACAACCTTAAAATGAGAGCCAGACGAGAAGTTAGGAAATATTTTTTCATACAAAAGGGTGGTATAGAATGCGGAACTCTCCCCCATAAAACGCAGATGCTACTTCAATGAATAATAAAGCTCAATTAATAATAAATCTGATTGAGATTTTTGCTAGCCAAGGGTATTAAGGGATATGGAGCCAAGTCAGGTGGATAGAGTTCGGATACAGCTCAGCCCTGATCTCACTGAATGGCCGACTTATGTTCCCAAGTCCTCTGCTCCAGCGAAATAACCCAAGTATCTTAAATCTCTCCTCATAACTCACCATCATAGGCAGTCCCTTGAAATCGAGGAAGACTTGCTTCCACTGCAAAAGTGAGTTCTCAGGTGACTGAACAGTCCAATATGAGAATTACAGTCTCTGTCACAGGTGGGGCACAGAGTCATTGGAGGAATGGGTGGGTGGGGAGCCTGGTTTGCCGTACGCTCCTTCCACTGTCCGCGCTTGTTTTCTGCATGCTCTCGCGACGAGATTCGAGGTGCTCAGCACCCTACTGGATGCTCTTCCTCATATCTATAGCTGCCATCACTGGCATCACCTTGGTAAATCTATGTCTTAACGTCCTTTCCACAATGGAGTATCGAAGACAGTACTCTGTGATCTAACCAATGTTTTGCATACATTCAACATTATTTCTTTACACTTATACTTGGTGTTATTTGCCTTTCATGGCTTTATCTACCTGCGCTCATACTCCCAAGGAATTATTTGTGTCCCTCGTTCTGTTCAGCCACACCCTTCAGTGGCTTTCCAACAACTTGCATTTATACAGCACCTTTAATTCTGAAAAACATCCCAAATACTTCACACACAGAATCTGACTTATTTTAGTTGGTATAAACTGATATTCTTAATTACAAACACAGAATCAATGGATACAATCCCCACAAAGCTGGTTAAAAATCCCAGAATCACATCAACTAAATTTGGTTTAGTCACCGTACATCAATGCCCTCTACCAAGGTTGACTGTGTACCAACTTGGCGTAAATTAGAAGAGGTTGAAATGTTGTCTATTTCACCTCTGGAAAGAACCTGGGCGAAAAGGACCGTTCCATAATGAAAGCAGGCCAGCATCATGCTGCCTTCAAGGATGAGGGGTTTGCACGTCAACTCAAATAATGACAGCACCAAAGCCCTCGGGGTTGCCTTGCTAAGCAACTGTAGCATTTGTGTTATGTGTTGCATATACACAACCAAAATGTTCCTCACACTAGACTTTAAAAGAGGGAATGTTCTTAAGTGGCTTGAGATTTTCTTTTAAGAACATAAGAAATAGGAGCAGGAGTAGGCCATGAATGTTGACTGGAAGAGTAGAGAAATTAAAAAGAAATGTAAAAAAAAATCCTGAGACAAATCTAGGGTTAATAATACAAAAGAAAATCAAGCTGAAGATGGAAGCAACAATGATTAGATGAGGCCAAGATCAGATCAGCCATGAGGGGCCAAATGGCCTACTCCTGCTCCGAATTCTTATGCTCTGATGTTATGAAAGGCAAGTCTGTTTTGGGACCACTTGTTTAATATCTTCACAAATAATTTGGAGCTAGCTGTCACGAGCACAATGGCTAAATTTGCAGATGATACAAGATGATTAAGGTGGCAAGATTCCAAAGCTGACCAGGATAAGCTACGGAAGGAATTGAATATACTTGGGAATTAAGCAGACAAATGGCAGATGAAGTTCAATGTCGAGAAATGCAAGTGCTTCACAAAGGGAAAAAAAATCTCGGAAGGGACTATTACGAAAATAGAAAGAAAAATAACGTACATAGAAAATGAAAAATCTGGGGGACCAGATGGTCAATAAATTTAAGTTATCGCAACAATGCTCGGTAGCAGCGAGTAAAGTGAACCAGATTTTGGGATGTATTTAAAGTAAATATTGAGCCAAAATAGTGAGATAGTCCTGCCACTTTAAAATCATGGGTGCGACTACACTTAGAATATTGTATACAGTTCTGACTGCTGCAGTACAAAAAGGTTATTGCACCGATAGAAAATATACAGGAGAGCGCAAGCTCAATAATTGAGGAGCTGGAGGAATTGAAATATGAGGAGCGATCATACAAATTGGGCATGCTCTCACTGAAAGAGAGAAGGTGGAGAGGTGACATGATTGCTGTTTTTAGGGTTCTAAAAAGGAGTTGATAACGTCGACCATGACCAGCAGTTTCACCTTGAACAGAACAGCGTAGGACCAGAGGACACGGCCTGCACTTGAAGGGGAGTAAATTTAAAACTAATCTGCGGAAACATTGAATGGTCAATCTATCGAACAGACTCGTGTTAGAACTGAAGGATTCACTCCACCGTACAATAGCTAAAGTGACTTGAACAGCGTGAACATCAATAACGTATATATAAGATTATGAGGGGGCTTGACAAGGTGGATGCAGACAGAATGTTTCCACTGATGGGGGAAACTAGAACTAGAGGGCATGATCTTAGAATAAGAGTCCGCCCATTTAAAAACTGAGATGGAGAGAAATTTCTTCTCTCAGAGGGTTGTTAATTTGTGGAATTCGCTGCCTCAGAGAGCTGTGGAAGCTGGGACATTGAATAAATTTAAGACAGAAATAGACACTTTCTTAAACGATAAGGGGTAAGGGGTTATGGGGAGCAGACGGGGAAGTGGACCTGAGTTCATGATCGGATCAGCCATAATCTTATTAAATGGCGGAGCAGGTTCGAGGGGCCGTATGGTCTACTCCTGCTCCTATTTCTTATGATCTTATGTTCTTGTAACGGGCAGCTCCAAACATCTGAAGGCCAAGAATGGCCTGTCTAACTCCAACCATGGGAGGATAAATGTGAAGAGGAGGATTTGACCCAAGAGTTGAGACGAAGAACCCAACATATCATAAGTTAAATGGTCCTGCCCACGTCCCACACCAGGCCACCCCTAAAAGGAGAATAAAAGAAAGTCCCAGAAGGCACGTCAGGGTAGACAGTGAAGATAAGAACTGTTCGTACCACCAGCCGTCTGTCCGATCAGGACTACTAACAGCTACTTGTCACGGTCGTAGGTCTACGACGTCGATCCTGATTGTATGTTGTGTTTGACAACATTTGAACTATCGCTCCTTTAATAAAATGCCTTATAACTCCAAAGACCCTTTGGATATCTGCGTGTGACCTGTGATCCTAAATCTTATACTCGCTCGGGAGCAGAGAGTGTTGACTCATTCAAATTCAAGTTAGATAGATTTATTTTGGAAAGTAATATTTTGGGATAGAGTACGAGCAATTTGAGACATGACAAATGACAAATGTAGTGTGCTTGGGAAGAACAGACGACTTTGGACCTATGGTTCCCAAAGCTCTCCACCACTAACAGTTTTTCTCACCTCCTGTCTGGGCCTGTTGTAGACTGCTGTAAACATAGAAAATAGATGCAGGACTAGGCCATTCGGCCCTTCGAGCCTGCGCCACCATTCAATAAGATCATGGCTGATCATACAACTTCAGAACCCCATTCCTGCTTTCTCTCCATAACCCTTGATCCCTTTAGTCGTAAGGGCCACATCTAACTCCCTTTTGAATATATCTAATGAACTGGTATCAACAACTTTCTGTGGTAGAGAATTCCACAGGTTCACCAATCTCTGGGTGAAGAAGTTTCTCCTCATCTCGGTCCTAAATGGCTTACGCCTTATTCTTAGACTGTGACTTCTGGTTCTAGACTTCCCCAACATCGGGAACATTCTTCCTGCATCTAACCTGTCCAATCCCGTCAGAATTTTATATGTTTCCATGAGATCCCCTCTCATTCTTCTAAATTCCAATGAATATAAGCCTAGTCGATTCACTCTTTCTTCATATGTCAGTCCTGCCATCCCGGGAATCAGTCTGGAGAACCTTCACTGCACTCCCTCAATAGCAAGAATGTCATACCTCAGATTAGGAGACCAAAACTGAACACAATACTCAAGGTGTGGTCTCACCAAGGCCCTGCACAACTGCAGTAAGACCTCCCTGCTTCTATACTCAAATCTCCTAACTATGAAGGGCAACATCCCATTTACCTTCTTCACCGCCTGCTGTACCTGCAAGGCAACTTTCAATGACTGATACACCATGACACCCAGGTCTCACTGCACCTCCCCTTTTCCTAATCTGTCACCATTCAGATAATAATCAGCCTTCCTGTTTTTGCCACCAAAGTGGATAACCTCACATTTATCCACATTATACTGCATCTGCCATGCATTTGCCCACTCACCTAACCTGTCCAAATCCCCCTGCAACCTCCTAGCATCCTCCTCACAGTTCACACCGCCACCCAGCTTAGTGTCATCTGCAAACTTGGAGATATTACACTCAATTCCTTTGTCTAAATCATTAATGTATATTGTAAAGAGCTGGGGTCCTGTGGATATGTGAAAATGTATAAGCAATAAAGACAGTGAAGTGAACTGGATATTAAATGTATACAGACATTAAAGTCGAGAAGTTGAGAACGTGGGAATTATATATGGACAGTATAAGCTAACAAAGAATTCATGGAGGAATAGCCATGAAAATCTCAGACTCAAGACTGCAAAATGTTACAATACTAACACAGCTTGAAAAAAAACCCACAGCTTGCAAAAAACCTCAAGGTCTTATTAGATCATGTTATTAACCTGAAACATTAACAGAAGGTCTTTGTTTAAAATCAGACCATACTTAGGTCGGCTAATGAGTGGACAAAGGGAAAGAGGGATCAAAGAAGATAGGCTGAACTAGGATGTCACTCGAATTGTATCTTGTTATCTTTTACCGAAAATGTATAACCATCGTTCCTATACAATGTAACGTCACTTTGTCCGTAGGAAGTGAGTGCAATCTATCAGAGTTGCATTCCTTCTGTCTGATAAGCTCCCCGATTGGGATTTGCTTTTTAAATAAAAGCTTGCTCTGTTTAAAGCACAATCAGTATTCGACTCAGTGATTTCACTGAACCAGATTGAGGGAAAAGAATCCACATTTACAGCCCCAGCACTGCACCCTGCGGCACCCCACTAGTCACTGCTTGCCATTCTGAAAAGAACCCATTTATTCCCACTCTTTGCTTTCTGTCTGCCAACCAGTTCTCTATCCACGTCAATACGTTACCCCCAATACCATATGCCTTAATTTTGCACAAAATCACGAGTGGGACCTTGTCAAAAGCCTTTTGAATGTCCAAATACACCACATCCACTGGTTCTCCCTTGTCCACTCTACTAGTTACATCCTCAAAAATTCTAGAAGATTTGTCAAGCATGATTTCCCTTTCATAAATCCATGCTGACTTGGACCGATCCTGTCACTGCTTTCCAAATGTGTAGATTTGTTTGCCATGATTAGTCAACAATCCAGCATCATAATATTATGCAACTACCAGGATACCAGAAGGCGAACTAATTTGTATAGCTTTAGCATTACTCCATTGTTTTTATATTCAGTTCATAAAAACTAAAATCACAAATACTTTTTTTTAAACAACTTGTTCTCCTGCGTTTAAATTTAATCTCTGTTCTTCTATTCTTTTTAACGTTCTTTTATTTAGTTTGTATGTTCTCCCCTAATTCTTCCTCCTTTACATTTCTCTGCATTAAATTTCATGGGGCCTCCATTTGCCCTGTCTGTCTATATTTTGTTCTGAAGTTGTTTCGTCCTCTTTACTCCCCATTTTTAAAACTCTGCATCCCCCCCACCCCCCTATGTGGCTGGCTCTGCTGCACAGGAGGGCAGGAAAAAGAGTGGGAGAGCGATAGTGATAGGGGATTCAATTGTAAGGGGAATAGATAGGCGTTTCTGCGGCCGCAACCGAGACTCCAGGATGGTATATTGCCTCCCTGGTGCAAGGGTCAAGGATGTCTCGGAGCGGGTGCAGGACATTCTGAAACGGGAGGGTGAACAGCTAGTTGTCGTGGTGCACATTGGTATCAACGATATAGGTAAAAAAAGGGATGAGGTCCTACGAGACGAATTTAAGGAGCTCGGAGCTAAATTAAAACATAGGACCTCAAAAGTAGTAATCTTGGGATTGCTACCAGTGCCACGTGCTAGTCAGAGTAGGAATCGCAGGATAGTTTGAGATAATCACTATCACTAATGGGGTAGTGCTGGACAGGCTAATGGGACTCAAGGTAGACAAGTCCCCTGGTCCTGATGAAATGCATCCTAGGGTATTAAAAGAGATGGCGGAAGTTATAGTAGATGCATTCGTTATAATCTACCAAAATTCTCTGGACTCTGGGGAGGTACCAGCAGATTGGAAAGCAGCTAATGTAACGCCTCTGTTTAAAAAAGGGGGCAGACAAAAGGCAAGTAACTATAGGCCGGTTAGTTTAACATCTGCAGTGGGGAAAATGCTTGAAGCCATCATTAAGGAAGAAATAGCGGGACATCTAGATAGGAATAGTGCAATCAAGCAGACGCAACATGGATTCATGAAGGAGAAATCATGTTTAACTAATTTACTGGAATTCTTTGAGGATATAACGAGCATGGTGGATAAAAGTGTACCGATGGATGTGGTGTATTTAGATTTCCAAAAGGCATTCGATAAGGTGCCACACAAAAGGTTACTGCAGAAGATAAAGGTACGCGGAGTCAGAGGAAATGTATTAGCATGGATAGAGAATTGGCTAGCTAACAGAAAGCAGAGAGTCGGGATAAATGGGTCCTTTTCGGGTTGGAAATCGGTGGTTAGTGGTGTACCACAGGGATCGGTGCTGGGACCACAACTGTTTACAATATACATAGATGACCTGGAAGAGGGGACAGAGTGTAGTGTTACAAAATTTGCAGATGACACAAAGATTAGTGGAAAAGCAGGTTGTGTAGAGGACACAGAGAGGCTGCAAAGAGATTTTGATAGGTTAAGCGAATGGGCTAAGGTTTGGCAGATGGAATACAATGTCGGAAAATGTGAGGTCATCCACCTTGGAAAAAAAAAGTGAAAGGGTATATTATTTGAATGGGGAGAAATTACAACATGCTGCGGTGCAGAGGGACCTGGGGGTCCTTGTGCATGAATCCCAAAAAGTTAGTTTGCAGGTAATCAGGAAGGCGAATGGAATGTTGGCCTTCATTGCGAGAGTGATGGAGTACAAAAGCAGGGAGGTCCTGCTGGCAACTGTACAGGGTATTGGTGAGGTTGCACCTGGAGTACTGCGTGCAGTTTTGATCACCTTACTTACGGAAGGATATACTAGCTTTGGAAGGGGTACAGAGACGATTCACTCGGCTGATTCCGGAGATGAGGGGGTTACCTTATGATGATAGATTGAGTAGACTGGGTCTTTACTCGTTGGAGTTCAGAAGGATGAGGGGTGATCTTATAGAAACATTTAAAATAATGAAAGGGATAGACAAGAAGGAGGCAGAGAGGTTGTTTCCACTGGTCGGGGAGACTAGAACTAGGGGGCACAGCCTCAAAATAAGGGGGAGCCAATTTAAAACCGAGTTGAGAAGGAATGTTTTCTCCCAGAGGGTTGTGAATCTGTGGAATTCTCTGCCTAAGGAAGCAGTTGAGGCTAGCTCACTGAATATATTCAAATCACAGATAGATAGATTTTTAACCAATAAGGGAATTAAGGGTTACGGGGAGCGGGTGGGTAAGTGGAGCTGAGTCCACGGCCAGATCAGCCATGATCTTGTTGAATGGCAGAGCAGGCTCGAGGGGCTAGATGGCCTACTCCTGTTCCTAATTCTTATGTTCTTATGTATACCACAAAAAGCAAAGGACCCAGCACGGAGCCCGTAGGAACCCAACTGGAAACAAGCCTTCTAGTCAGTCACAAACACACCCATCAACCTTTGCATCCTGCCTCAGCCAATTTTGGATCCAACTTGCCACTTTGCCCTGGATCCCATGGGCTTTTACTGTGATGACTAGTCTATCATGTGGGACCTCATCAAAAGCTTTGCTAAAATCCAAAATCACTGCAACATACGCACTGCCCTCATCAACCCTCCTGGTTACCTCCTCGAAAAATTCAATCAAGTTGGTCAGACCCAACCTTCCCTTAACAAATCCATGTCTTTGATTAATCCATGTCTTTCCAAATGAAGATTTATCCTGTCCCTCAGGATTGTTTCCAATAATTTTCCCACAACTGAGGTTAGGCTGACTGGCTTTTAATTACTCTGTCTATCCCCTTCTCCCTTTTTAAACAAATCATCATCATAGGCAGTCCCTCGGATTCGAGGAAGACTTGCTTCCACTCTTAAAATGAGTTCTTCGGTGGCTGAACAGTCCAATGCAAGAGTCACTGACTCTGTCACAGGTGGGACAGATAGTCGTTGAGGGAAGGGGTGGGTGGGACTGGTTTGCTGCACGCTCTTTCCGCTGCCTTTGCTTGATTTCTGCATGCTTTCGGCGATGAGACTCAAGGTGCTCAGCACCCTCCCGGATGCACTTCCTCCACTTAGGGCAGTCTTGGGCCAGGGACTCCCAGGTGTCAGTAGTGATGTCGCACTTCATCAGGGAGGCTTTGAAGGTGTTCTTGTAATGCTTCCGCTGCCCACCTTTGGCTCGTTTGCCGTGAAGGAGCTCTGAGTAGAGCACTTGCTTTGGGAGTCTCGTGTCTGGCATTCGAACTATGTGGCCTGCCCAGCGGAGCTGATCAAGTGTGGGTACAACATTTGCAGTCTTCCAGTCCTCTGGCACAACACCTGTAGCCAGAGAGGACTGGAAAATGATGGTCAGAGCCTCTGCTATTTCCTCTTTTGCTTCTTTAACAGCCTGGGATACATTTCCTCCGGGCCTGGGGATTTATCTACTTTCAAAGCTGCTAAGCCCCTTAATACTTCCTCTCACTGTTTATTTCACCTAATATTTCACACCCTTCCTCCCTCATTGCAAAGTCTGCATCGCCCCTCTCTTTTGTGAAAACAAATGCAAAGTATTCATTAAGAATCATACCCATGTTTTCTGCCTCCACACACAGATTTCCTTTATGGTCTAATAGGCCCCACTCTTTCTCTAGTTATCCCCTTGCTCTTAATGTATTTATAAATCATCTTTGGGTTTTCCCTGATTTTACTTGCCAACATTCTTTCATGCTCTCTCTTTGCTTTCCTGATATCTTTTTTAATTGTCCCCCTGCAACTTTTATACTCGAGAGTTTCTGCAGTATTGAGTTCTCGGTATCGGTCATAAGCTTCCCTTTATCTTACCCTGTGTGTCCCTTGACATCCAGAGGGCTCGAGATTTGTTCACCCCACCCTTTTAATCAATTATTAAGGATGTCATAGCAGTGCATTTGGAAAGAGGTGACATGATAGGTCCAAGTCAGCATGGATTTGTGAAAGGGAAATCATGCTTGACAAATCTTCTGGAATTTTTTGAGGATGTTTCCAGTAGAGTGGACAAGGGAGAACCAGTTGATGTGGTATACTTGGACTTTCAGAAGGCTTTCGACAAGGTCCCCACAAGAGATTAATGTGCAAAGTTAAAGCACATGGGATTGGGGGTAGTGTGCTGACATGGATTGAGAACTGGTTGTCAGACAGGAAGCAAAGAGTAGGAGTAAATGGGTACTTTTCAGAATGGCAGGCAGTGACTAGTGGGGTACCGCAAGGTTCTGTGCTGGGGCCCCAGCTGTTTACACTGTACATTAATGATTTAGACGAGGGGATTAAATGCAGTATCTCCAAATTTGCGGATGACACTAAGTTGGGTGGCAATGTGAGCTGCGAGGAGGATGCTATGAGGCTGCAGAGCGACTTGGATAGGTTAGGTGAGTGGGCAAATGCATGGCAGATGAAGTATAATGTGGATAAATGTGAGGTTATCCACTTTGGTGGTAAAAACAGAGAGACAGACTATTATCTGAATGGTGACAGATTAGGAAAAGGGGAGGTGCAGAGAGACCTGGGTGTCATGGTACATCAGTCATTGAAGGTTGGCATGCAGGTACAGCAGGCGGTTAAGAAAGCAAATGGCATGTTGGCCTTCATAGCGAGGGGATTTGAGTACAGGGACAGGGAGGTGTTGTACAGGGCCTTGGTGAGGCCACAACTGGAGTATTGTGTACAGTTTTGGTCTCCTAACCTGAGGAAGGACATTCTTGCTATTGAGGGAGTGCAGCGAAGGTTCACCAGACTGATTCCCGGGATGGCGGGACTGACCTATCAAGAAAGACTGGATCAACTGGGCTTGTATTCACTGGAGTTCAGAAGAATGAGAGGGGACCTCATAGAAACGTTTAAAATTCTGACAGGGTTAGACAGGTTAGATGCAGGAAGAATGTTCCCAATGTTGGGAAAGTCCAGAACCAGGGGACACAGTCTAAGGATAAGGGGTAAGCCATTTAGGACCGAGATGCGGAGGAATTTCTTCACCCAGAGAGTGGTGAACCTGTGGAATTCTCTACCGCAGAAAGTTGTTGAGGCCAATTCACTAAATATATTCAAAAAGGAGTTAGATGAAGTCCTTACTACTCGGGGGATCAAGGGGTATGGTGAGAAAGCAGGAATGGGGTACTGAAGTTGCATGTTCAGCCATGAACTCATTGAATGGCGGTGCAGGCTCGAAGGGCCGAATGGCCTACTCCTGCACCTATTTTCTATGTTTTTCTTTAAGGAAACATTCTTGCTCTGTACTCTCAAGGATCTCCTCCTTGAATTCTTCCCACTGCTGTGACACTGATTTACCATCCACTTTGGCCTAATCCCATCTCAGCTCAGCAAAATTGGCTTTACCCCAATTGAGAATTTTTTTTCTTGGTCCACCTTTGTCCTTTTCCTTAACTACCCTAAATCTTACTGAATTACGATCAGTGGCACCAAAATGCTCTCCCACTGATAGACCTTCCACCTGCCCCTCTTGATTCCCCAAAACCAAGTCCTGAACCACCCCTCCCTCGTTGGGCTTGTTACGTACTGGCTAAAGATGTTCTCCTCAATGCATTTTAGAAATTCCGCATCTCTGTACCATTCACACAACAGGCTACAATTAAAATATTGTGCCCAATTTTGGGCACTTTACTTCGAGAAGATATCAAGGTCATGGAGAGGGTACAGAAGAGATTTACTCGGATGATATTAGGGATGGGATTTATGAGGAGAGTAACCCGCCATTTCCTCACTAGAACAGAGTGGTTAAACGATCAGTTGTTCAAACTTGAGGGTTGTGTTATATAAAAGGATATGGGGCTGGAATGGCCCCGTTTTTTAAGACCCATTAGAGGCGGTAAGGCCACACCGACCGGGGGCAGACGGAAGGTGCAACTCCCAGCGCTCCAATCCTTTGTCGGCCGCACACCTACCCCTTACCGCCCAGCGTCAACCCCTTTGCCACCCCGCGGGGGAAATTGCCCCAGCAGAGCGTGGCCACCGGCAGCTTTGCGAGGCGGGAAGCTGCCAGTGTCTGGGCGGTGCAGCTGCCCATAAGGAATGGCGCACTGCCGCGGCCGCCATTTAAAAAACAATTGTTGGTCGACTGACAATGGCGGCCTGGCTGAAACCTTCTCCGGTCGCCCAGATGTCTCACTGGGCCTTGCAGCATCCCTCACCTATAACTGAAGGGGAGGGATGTTGCTATGGGTCAGTGATGGCCACCGCCCTACTCCGCCTCAAACAGTGCCCCAAAGCGCCGTGAGGCATGTCACAGTTAAAGAGCCAAATATTCCGCCTCTTCCCTCCGATTCCTGCTGAGCGGTAATAATTCGAATTCTGCATCCGAACCGGGTCAGAGGGCAACTTCCCCTGCCTATAACTCTTTCCACTGGTTATTGAGTTGGTAATTAGACAGCATAAATTCAAGATCACAATAAGAATGAAAGAAGAGATGAGGAAAACATTTTCTGGAGCATATACTTATTTATATGGAATGCCCTACCAGAAAGAGTGATGCAAGCTGAATCCACAATCATTTTTTTTTAGTAAAGTTTATGGTTAAATATTTACATTTTTTTTTTAAATTTAAAAAATCACTTTAAAAAAAAAAGTAACAGGTGCCATGGGAAGAATACTCTCCTTCCCCGCCATAAGATTGTGTGATAGTTTGTTGTTGTCATGTGGTACTCACAAACAAGATATGATTTGTACAATGCTGACTTTTTCCAGGTTTTACGAATGGAAAATGCGCATCTCTTTCTGTTGGCCCTATTCCATTAGATTTAATTGCTTTTGTACCTGTACACGAGTTTTTAATGTTATGTGTGCATGGGCACTCGAATCTCTGCGCTCCCCTGCAGTTCCTAGTTTCTCACCATTTAAAAAATCAACTAGATCAGTCAGACATGATCTACTCTTCACAAATCTATGCTGACTTGAGGAAGGACATTCTTGCTATTGAGGGAGTGCAGCGAAGGTTCACCAGACTGATTCCTGGGATGGCGGGACTGACATATCAAGAAAGACTGGATCAACTGGGCTTGTATTCACTGGAGTTCAGAAGAATGAGAGGGGATCTCATAGAAATGTTTAAAATTCTGACGGGTTTAGACAGGTTTGATGCAGGAAGAATGTTCCCAATGTTGGGGAAGTCCAGAACCAGGGGTCACAGTCTAAGGATAAGGGGTAAGCCATTTAGGACAGAGATGAGGAGAAACTTCTTCACCCAGAGAGTGGTGAACCTGTGGAATTCTCTACCACAGAAAGTTGTTGAGGTCAATTCACTAAATATATTCAAAAAGGAGTTAGATGTAGTCCTTACTACTAGGGGGATCAAGGGGCATGGCGAGAAGTCAGGAATGGGGTTCTGAGGTTGCATGTTCAGCCATGAACTCATTGAATGGCGGTGCAGGCTCGAAGGGCCGAATGGCCTACTCCTGCACCTATTTTCTATGTTTCTGACTCTCTCTCTGATCACCTTATACTTGTTGAAATACTCAATTGGTCCCTGATGATAGATTTCAGTAACTTCCCGACAACTGACATAAACTGAGGTCTCTCGTTTCCTTCTCCCTCCCCTCTCAAGTAATGAGGTAACTTTTGCAATTTTTCCATCCAAAAGCTCAGTTTTCAGGATCTAGAGAGCTTTAGTAAATTATGACTAATGCATCTGCAATTTTCTTTCAACACTCCAGGGTGGAAACCATCAAGTTTTAGAGATTTGTCCATCTCAAGTCCCATTATGCTCTCCATTACCATTTAATAAGAACAACTTGTATTAAATTTACTAAGTTCCTTCCCTTGAATTATTTCCGCTGGTATTGTCTCACTGTTAAAAATGGATATAAAATACTCATTTAACAAGTCTGTCATTTCTTATTATCCATTATAATTTTGCCAGTATCTGCTTTTAATAAGGTCCACATTCCCCTTCAGCCTTCTCTTTCTCTTTATATATTTATAATAATTTTTAAGTTAGCTTTGCTATCCCTTGAAAGTTTTTATTTTTTGCATATTCCTTTTTTGCACTTCTTCTAGCTTTCTTTGTATCAGAGGTGCTGTTCTGACAATGGTAGAATACACGGAGCTATACGCCTTCTCCAGGTCGAGTGAGCGATACCAAACCGATCTCTCAGTGCTGCTCTTCCATAATGACACTATTTTCTGCAGGCTCAGAGAATCCACTCTCCATTTTCCGTACCCACATCCAATTGGCTTATAGGAGAGTGGAAGCACAGGATTATTTTAACAATCTGAATCCTCTTTCGAATGAAGAAAAATACATTTCTGCAATGAAAAGAAGTTGGGGGACTGGCTCGAAACAGGCACTGAGCCAATTGTGTATTTCAGCACAAGCACCCTGATGCACTGAATTGTTTGCAGGGAGTTTAGAAAAGCACAAGAGATATTGCTGGGGCAGCAAATCATAGACCCATGAACAAGTGCACCTCCATCACCTTTGTCAGAACAAGGTATGTAAGGTGATTCTTATCGGAGTGGAGCCGACAGTGTTAGAACTGTGCCGTTCAGTACACAAGTCCCTTTCATACTAATGCTTGTTTAGTTTGGACCCCGGAGGCAAACTAGCAGGTCCACAGCTGTGGGTGCAGAGCCAGATATAACAGTGTATATGTAGAGTACTGGCTCATAGACACCAGATTCCCACAATCCGAGTGAGTGTCAGTAAAAAAGCAGCAAGAGAGAGTGCTTCGCTTTGCACCTGAAGATGTCAGTATAATCACCTGACACAGATGTCAGGTTTTCCTATTCTTCACTGAACTTAAACATAAGAAATAGGAGGAGTAGGCCATTTGGCCCCTTGAGCCTGCTCCGCCATTTAATATCATGGCTGATCTGATCATGAGCTCAGCTCCACTTTCCCTGCCCACTTCCCATAAACCTTTATTACCTCATAGCTCAAAAATCTGTCTACCTCCGCCTTAAATATATTCAATGACCCAGCCTCCACAGCTTTTTGGGGTAGAGAATTCCACAGATTTACAACCCTGAAAAGAAATTCCTCCTCATCTCAGTTTTAAATGGGTGGCCCCTTATTCTGAGACTATGCCCCCTAGTTCTAGTTTCCTCTAGGAGTGGAAATATCCTCTCTGCATCCACCTTGTCGAGCCCCCTCATTCTCTTATAAGTTTCAATAAGATCACCTCTCATTCTTCTGAACTCCAACGAGTATAGGCCCAACCTACTCAACCTATCTTCATAAGTCAACCCCCTCATCTGCAGAATAACATGAAGATTCTCACAGTAAAATAAAGAGGTATTTATATTACATATACTACAAATTCTACATTTTGTTTTGAAGGCCGTAGCCATAGCGATGAGGGAGCATAGGGAAACTATAATGCAGCTTTTGGACAACAGAGATAAAATGAATGATAATGCAGAAAAACCGAAAGAAAAGCTCAAAACATGATCGATGGATCAGTGCCTGAAACAGAAAGACAGAGTAATGTTATGGTGAGATGGCGAGAAGTTCTGACAAATGGTTTTACCTGAAACTTGAAGCGGTCTTCACTTTTAGATACTGACTGAGCATTTCTAGCATTTTATGTGAATTATGTTATTCTGTATTTTCTATTATTCAATGGCCCAATTTATATTCTCTACATCCAGAATACCCTAGCTTCCTGTCTTGGGAAGTCACCTAGATACAGATGATGGAGCCTTGCGAGATGGGTCATTGACACGGCTATAACAATGTATGCTCCATTTCTTGGGAGGCTCCATGTATAACTTGCAAATTAACTCCGTGTTCCTATTAATTTGCATACATCTTAAATTGCTGATATGAGCATGTTCTCATTAAGGATTTATTCAACCAAAAGTGCTGAAAATGATCCTTTCCAAACCGGCAGGCCCATATCATTTAACCAGGATAAACCAGCAAATAGATAAAAGAACGAACAAGTCCCAAAGCGTTTCAGTCAATTAGGTACTTCTGAAGTGTAAGCACTGTTGTAATATCGGGAAACACAGCAACCAAATTGCAAACAAGGTGCTGCACGCAGCAGGAGATAAATAAACCGATAATTTGTTTCAACACCATGGGACCTGTAGCGTCCACCCGAGAAGGCAACACCTCCGACAGTGCGACACACTTAGTACCACAATTAACTGTCAGCCTAGCTTACGTGCTCAAGCCCTGAAGTGGGGCTTAAACTCCCCACGTTCTGACCTGGCAATGAGAATACCACAGTGCCGGTGAGGTGCCACGCTCATCTGACTCAGGTGGTTGGTTCAACTGCAGATACGACTAACTCACCTGGGTTTTTGAGGGGCAGATTGCCAGGACGCTCAAGCTGCGTGCATTGGTTCAAGCCTAGTTTGAACACTGCTGCTGCGTCTTTCTGCAGAACAGTTGAGCATACCCCTATTAGAAATATTCCACATTGAGAAAAGTGCAAAGTATCGTGTGCAAATGCATCAATCTTTGTTACAATGAAATATCTACCTGCTTGCAATGAAAGTCCATGTCTTAATCATCTATTATTTAGCCCATCTTAACAGGTGCAGAATAAACTCAATAAATTAAAAGTGATTCCTTCAGTCAGCATGTGCTCCATCTCTGCCGACACACTGACTGAATCTCTTAATAAGACCCTTTTTAAAGCGGTCATTTCGATTTGACGGTGGTGAACTGTCCATCTCGGGGGTGCAATGAAAGCCCTTTGATGAAGTACGCAGTCAGTTCCAGGTTAGAATCTTGATGAGAAATTGACTACATATTTCATCAAAAGGTTGCAATCCCAAGACTGACTGTTTACTGTAATTGAACTTGAAGCTTTCACCATTCCATCAACTTGTCAGAAAGCAAGGCTCAATCAGCCAAGCTTGTGATATGCTGAAATTTTGTTCTGGAGAACATTTAATGACAAAAAGGAGGTGGTGGTGGGGGGTGGGGGGGGGGCACTATAGCTGCAAAATAAATTGGATTTGCAAACACTTGCTGTGCTGGAGAGCCAGAGCCATGCGCTGGATTGGTTCATTATGATGATAAAATATAACGGCATAATTTCGATATATTGCAAATCAAGTGAGATACTGTGCAGGCCATAGATCTGTGGGCAATCGTCTGCAAACATGGTCAATGGTATAATCAGCTCTCCGTGTACAAAATTCATAGGATTAATTACAGAAAGCTGAATCTTCTGATGTTGCACTTAAAATATTTCAAACATTTTGTGTGCATTGTAGTTTTCTGAAATTACAATTGGATTACCAAAAGTTTTAATAAGCTGCAAAATTGCATACATCCCCCTACAATTCAATCCACCCGACAGCAATGTCACCTACACTGGTCACATCAACAACTGCGCCTTCTATCACTCATCCGTCTGCAGCAGAGAATGTGATAACACTTGCCCCAGGATACATATAAATCTGTCTCTGTTGAGGGTGACGTCTAAGACAGCAGAAAGTTCCTAAGGCATTCAATATGTACGCTTGACTGCTCTAGCTAGCTTTTCCTGACGTGATCGGAACAGAGAGTCAAAACAAAAAGCAGCATTTCAGAGTGTAAACTTGTAACAAAGCAGACTACAGCTGTATAAGCAAAGTTTCTGTGATTCAATAGAAAGTTAGGAGTGTACAGATACAAAATTCATAAGGACCAGATGCTTTAATTCCTCTGAAAATTAATGTGGCCTTAAAAGTCACATTTCAGAATAAAATCTATATTGCAGTTTAGTTATTGTTGTGTAGCCAATTGGTCTATTTTACTTCAGTAACCTGCAATTGTGAATTCTAAAAACCCTGCCAAATGGTAAATTGCCTTTGGAACTCAGTAATAGCTGATCTACATAATTTTTCTAAAACTACTTGCAAAGAATAGGAACTTTGAGTCAATGTTTATCAAATACTTAATGTTTGTACACTACACACGTGCATAAGGTTTTACAGTCATTCAGTGGTTTCATCTGGTTAATTTATCATTTCTCAAGTGACCACAACTGGTCACATGATGTTTGATCAGTTTTGCAGAGTATCAATTAAATTGCATGAACCTCCTCATGCTGCAGCTAATCACAACGACAAACACTCGATCCCGTCAGAAAATAAATGTTGGTTTCAGTTGATTTTTAGCATCAACATCTGACATATGTGGAGGACTGTTAAATAGCTCTGTTTCAAATTCTAAAGAAACAGTGCTTTGTCATGGAAACCTATGGGAATACAGAAATTCAAACCAGGACATCAGTTCTTCTTGGAAATGATCCAGCTTAACTCTATTACCTGGTTTGTCTGACTGACAGACTTGCAGTCCAAGAATGTCACATCAAAGTGGTCAGACACACAGCTAGGCGAATATTTTAATTTGCTATTTTTCTCTACTTCAGTTTCTCCTTTTGCCGTTCTGTAAGATGTGACTGGTATTGGGGTACAGTTCTACTTGGGGTTACAGCTATGCAGTTCCTCATTTTTCTGCATGTGTAGTCGTACAGTGAGTGCAGGTGGATTTGCCTATGGGGAGTGGGGAGGAGGAACGAGGTAAATCGAAACAGAGTCTGCTGCCCACATGCTTGCACACAAGCACAATTGCAGGTACCAGCTGTGGCTCAGTGGGTAGCACACTCACCTGAGTCAGAAGGTTGTGGGTTCGAGTCCCACTCCAGGGACTTGAGCACAGAAATCTAGGCTGACACGCCAGTGCAGTGCTGAGGGAGCGCTGCACTGACAGAGGTGCCGTCTTTCGGATGAGATGTTAAACCGAGGACCTGTCTGCTCTTCAAGTGGACGTAAAAGATCCCATGGCATGGTTTCGAAGAAGAGCAGGGAAGTTATCTCCGGTGTCCTGGTCAATATTTATTCCTCAATCAACATAACAAAAAACAGATTATCTGGTCATCGTCACATTGCTGTTTGTGGGAGCTTGCTGTGTGCAAATTGGCTGCCGCGTTTCCCACATTACAACAGTGACTACACTCCAAAAGTACTTTGTTGGCTGTAAAGCGCTTTGAGACGCCCGGTGAAGGGCGCTATATAAATGCAAGTCTTTCTTTCAACCTCCACAAGGATCTCTGACTGAGGTTCTCTCCTCTAACCCAGTAACAGCGAAGTAGGCTGCAGAATCCAGCACTACCCAACTGGGAATGGGCAATGCCCCGCAGAGCAAAAGCAGAGACACGCTTTATCAGTAGGCCACTTCGTGTTGGCCAAGCAGTCATCTTGATTGGAGTGGGGTAGGAGTGGGAGGACAGATGAAGCTGCATTCTCTTCAATCAAGTGTGAATGTCACATAGGATGTCCTAATTATTCAGTTGGTGACGGGAAAGAAAATTTCACAACATCCACTGAAACATGGACACAGCTCTCAGGACTTTTAAGAGTTGTCCGAGTGGGGTTGATTTCCAGATGAAGACAAACAATTAGAGATATCCTAACCTGTTACATGAGTACTGGAGTGGAACAAAACCTCTGAAAAAATATCAGTTTAAGAAAGATTTATTCTGTCATCTTACCCTGTAATAATCCTGGCTTAATATCAGTGTTGTGAAACACGGCCCTCTTTACTAAAAAAAAAATTACTAGCGATCTTCAGTGGTGTTGCTCACTAATTAAGACAGGACTGTTCTCAATAGAGTAGCTGCTGTTTCTTCATTTGTGCAACGTGCCTTCAGCTTCCTCTTCTGCACTGGCTCAAGGAATAGAATCATAGAAATTTATAGCACGGAGGGAGGCCATTTCGGCCCAGTGTCTGCGCCGGCCGACCAAGAGCTATCCAGCTTAATCCTACTTTCCAGGAAATTAGGGATGTGTGCAATAAAGAAACAGCAATTATCATGGGCAACTTTAATCTACATATAGATTGGGCTAACCTAGCTGGTAGCAATGCGGTGGAGGAGGATTTCCTGGAGTGTATTAGGAATGGTTTTCTAGACCACTATGTCGAGGAACCAACTAGAGAGCTGGCCATCCTCGACTGGATGTTGTGCAATGAGGACTAATTAGCAATCTTGTTGTGCGAAGCCCCCTGAGGAAGAGTGACCATAATATGGTAGAATTCTTTATTAAGATGGAGAGTGACACAGTTAATTCAGAGACTAGGGTCCTGAACTTAAGGAAAGGTAACTTCGATGGTATGAGACGTGAATTGTCTGGGATGGACTGGTAAATGATATTTAAAAGGTTGACAGTGGATAGGCAATGGCAGACATTTATAGATTACATGGATGAACTTCAACAATTGTGCATCCTTGTCTGGAGTAAAAATAAAATGGGGAAGGTGGCTCAACCGTGGCTAACAAGGGAAATTAGGGAGTGTGTTAAATCCAAGGAAGAAGCATATAAATTGGCCAGAAAAAGCAGCAAACCTGAGGACTGGGAGAAATTTAGAATTCAGCAGAGGAGGACAAAGGGTTTAATTAGGAGGGGGGAAATAAGAGTATAAGAGAAAGCTTGCAGGGAACATAAAAACTGACTGCAAAAGCTTCTATAGATCTGTGAAGAGAAAAAGATTAGTGAAGACCAATGTAGGTCCCTTGCAGTCAGAATCAGGTGAATTTAGAATGGGGAACAAAGAAATGGCAGACCAATTGAACAAATACTTTGGATCTGTCTTCACTAAGGAAGACACAAATAATCTTCCAGAAATACTAGGGTTTCGAGGGTTTAGCGAAAAGGAGGAACTGAAGGAAATCCTTATTAGTCAGGAAATTGTGTTCGGGAAATTGATGGGATTGAAGACAGATAAATCCCCAGGGCCTGATGTACTCTGGGATGCAGCCTAAGGAAGTGGCCCTAAAAATAGTGGATGCATTGGTGATCATCGTCCAACATTCTATTGACTCTGGATCAGTTCCTATGGAGTGGGGAGCAGCTAATGTAACACCACTCTTTAAAAAAGGAGGGAAGAGAGAAAACAGGGAATTAGAGACCGGTTAGCCTGGCATCGGTGGTGGGGAAAATGTTGGAATCAATTATTAAAGATGAAATAGCACCGCATTTGGAAAGCAGTGACAGGATCGGTCCAAGTCAGCATGGATTTATGAAAGGGAAATCATGCTTGACAAATCTAGAATTTTTTGTGGATGTAACTAGTAGAGTGGACAAGGGAGAACCAGTGGATGTGGTGTATTTGGACTTTCCAAATGCTTTTGACAAGGTCCCACCCAAGAGATTGGTGTGAAAAATTAAAGCACATGGTATTGGGGGTAATGTACTGACGTGGATAGAGAACTGGTTGGCAGACAGAAAGCAGAGAGTCGGAGTAAATGAGTTCTTTTCAGAATGGCAGGCAGTGACCAGTGGGATGCCGCAGGGTTCAGTGATGGGACCCCAGCTATTTACAATATACATCAACGATTTAGATGAAGGAATTGAATGTAATATCTTCAAGTTTGCAGATGACACTAAGTTGGGTGGCGATGTGAGCTGTGAGGAGGACGCTAAGAGGCTGCAGGGTGACTTGGACAGGTTAGGTGAGTGGGCAAATGCATGGCAGATGCAGTATAATGTGGATAAATGTGAGGTTATCCACTTTGGTGGCAAAAACAGGAAGACAGAATATTATCTGAATGGTGACAGATTAGGAAAAGTGGAGGTGCAACGAGACCTGGGTGTCATGAAGTTTGGCATGCAGGTACAGCAGGCAGTGAAGGCGGCAAATGGCATGTTGGCCTTCATAGCGAGAAGATTTGCGTATAGGAGCAGGGAGGTCTTACTGCAGTTGTACAGAGCCTTGATGAGGCCACACCTGGAATATTGTGTTCAGTTTTGTTCTCCTAATCTGAGGAAGGACGTTCTTGCTATTGAAGGAGTACAGCGAAGGTTCACCAGATTGATTCCCGGAATCGCAGGACTGACATATGAGGAGAGACTGGATCAACTGGGCTTGTATTCACTGGAGTTTAGAAGAATGAGGGGATCTCATCGAAACACATAAACTTCTGACGGGATTGGACAGGTTAGAGGCAGGAAGAATGTTCCGGTTGCTGGGGAGTTCCAGAACCAGGGGTCACAGTCTAAGAATAAGGGGTAAGCCATTTAGGACCGAGATGAGGAGAAACTTCTTCACTCAGAGAGTGGTTAACCTGTGTGTGGAATTCTCTACCGCAGAGAGTTGTTGAGGTCAGTTCGTTAGATATATTCAAAAGGGAGTTAGATATGGTCCTGACGGCCAAAGGCATCAAGGGGTATGGAGAGAAAGCAGGAAAGGGTTACTGAGGTTGAATGATTAGCCATGATCTTATTGAATGGCGGTGCAGGCTCAAAGGGCCGAATGGCCTGCTCCTGCACCTAATTTCTATGTTTCTATGTTCTTGGTCTATAGTGCACCTATAGTACTCCTTCAAGCGCACATCCAATTATTTTTTAAATGTGGTCAGGGTTTCTGCCTCTGTCACCCTTTCAGGCAGAGTTCCATACCCCCACCACACTCTGAAAAAATTTCCCCTCGAATCCCCTCCAAACCTCCTTCCAAATACTTTAAATTTATGCCCCCAATTGTTGACCTCTCTGCTCAGGGAAATAGGTCCTTACCATCCACTCTATCTCGGCCCCTCACAATTTTACACACTCAATAAGGTCTCCCCTCAGTTCCAAAGAAAACAAACCTAGCCTTGTCCAATCTTTCCTCATAGCTAAAATTCTCCAGTCCAAGCAACATCCTCGTAAATCTCTTCTGTGCCCTCCCGAGTGCAATCACATCTTTCCTGTATGGACCTGCCCTCCCAATTCCGGACACATTCACAATTCGCATGCAGTTCAAGCAGAGCAGTCAACCAAATCCTGCATCTCCAATGAAAACAGTGACAACTTTATTGAGGTTGTCACGTCCTCCCCTCAGTTGTCCCTGGTCCGAGCTCTGCCCAAATATACTGCCACACACCTCCCAGACCCAAATTCTCCCCTCAACAGGGTTTCATTCTTCATCATCACACGAATGGTCCCATAAAGCACCTTCTCCCTCCGTTCTTCTCCACCCAACCCCCAGGAATGCTCCCAAATTCGAACGCTAAGGAGTCCAGATTTTGCAGTCATAAAAGCACAACCCTTTCCAATTCCACGCCAAGTTGGTTCAAAACGCAAAATGAATTGGCAGCATTATCACACTGGTCTTTTGGATGAGCTGCAGTTAAACAAGGTAAAACAACTTATTTTAAAAGGAATACTACTTTCTAGTCTGCTAAAAATACTACACAATATACCCACCATCACTAGGTTCTGAGGGACCTTCACAAATCTAAATGCATAGAAAAATGACAAAGGTCACACGACATCATAATTCATGTATACACTGAAAGCTAAACTGACAGTTTTAGTGCTTCAGGAGTATGTTGACTAAACTGCTGTCCTGGCAGTACATGAAGAATGAATGGTAACTTCAGCAAGGTACAAGGTGGTTTCTGGTGCTGGAAGCACCATAACCCAAGCACCTTCAGGAGAAAAGGATAGACTTTTTTTTTGGGGTGGGGGGGTGGGGAGAGAAGAGTATGAAATTAGGCAATGTATAAACAGAGCCTCAAGAAAGCTCCAATCTGTACCTTTGCTTGGACAATCAAAATTATGTTGAAGTGTGCCTCTGGGCTTACACAAATCAGAATGGGACCACAGGAGACTGACTGCGGCTTCAGTGGATAGCCAATGACTGCATCTGAATGTGACCTTGCAGGTTCTGACAGGTCAAGCTTTCATTGCACAAGACAGTGTAAATGCCAGCTAGAGCAGTGGATATTAACCCTTCATTCATAAGAACATAGGAAATAGGAGCAGGAGTAGGCCATACGGCCCCTTGAGCCTGCTCTGCCTTTTAATACGATCATGGCTGATGCAATCATGGACTCAGGTCCACTTCCCTGCCCGCTCCCCATAACCCCTTATTCCCTTATCGGTTAAGAAACTGTCTATCTGTGTCTTAAATTTATTCAATGTTATTGGAAGAAAATCCACATCATCGACCCAGAGAGCTGGAAATTATCAGTATTGCCCAGTACAGTTACCGTAGTGAAATGAATACAGCATTTATTAATGTTCTCCGATTCTTCCTGTCAACTCACAGAAGCATCAAAAGCGTAATTTCAATACCCCAGCAACTTTGTTTGAACATTTATATCTCTAATGTTACATGAATTCCAGTTTGCAAAGCAAGGTAGCTTAGGTTGCAGTCTAAATGCAATCTAAATATTTTTTCAGGATAGGGATTTACTGACATAAAAGCCGCTGCTTTTAGACATCTTTTTCCAACGTGTTGAGGCTCTTGCGTCAGTCACAAAGCTGGTAGGGTAACTTTTGAAGGATGTATGCAAGATTTTCTAAGCTTCAGGGATCACCTGAAGAAGTTGCAGACGATCACAACATTAATCTCAAAGAGACAACCAGAAATTCCCTACAGCCTTCTTGTACATGGGTAATTTCAACAGTGAAATTAGAATTTATTCAGAAAGGCAGTTTTCCACTTCCCTTATTTCCTCGCAATCTCCTAAATCATGGCAAAAAAATGTGCAGCGGAGGTGAGGAAGCTTTACCCAGTGTCTTCACCAATACCTCTGGGAAATGGCAGAAGTATGACCCTCCCGTGGCTAACAGCTTGCTTTAGGTGTCAGTCTTGGCTCAGTGGTAGCAATCTCACCCAAGTCAGAAGGTTACATTACATAATAGGAACAGGAGTAGGCCCTTTGAGCCTGCTCTGCCATTAAAAAAGATCATGGCTGATCTGATCTTGGCCTCAACTTACTTCCCTGCCCTCTCCCCATAACCCTTGCCTCCCCTTATCCTTCAAAAATCTATCCATCTCCACCTTAAATTTATTCAATGACCCAGCTTGTGGGTTCAAGCAGGGGAGTTGCTCAGGCGAACATTTATCCCTCCATTCATGCCACCAACGTCACTAAGACAGATGATCTGTTCAATTATCTCAAGATCTGTGCAAAAAAACTGTCGCGTTTCCTTACATTACAATCGTGAGTACATTTCAAAAATACTTCATTAGGTTTGAAATGCTTTGGCATGTCCTGAGGTCATGAAAGACATTATAGTAATGGCGCTTTCAAATAGCAACATACTAAAGGACTAGAAACATAGTGGACTGAGGCATAACAGAAATAAACTCATCTATCATTGCATAATGCCACCCTACAAGCCAGTATTGATAACTTGTCATACGTTTTGGTACTATTGCACTATTTCAAAGAAGAGCAGGGGAGTTATCCCGTGTCCTGGCCAATATTTATCCCTCAATCAACATCACTAAAACAGATTATCTGCACATTATCACATTGCTGTTTGTGGGAGCTTGCTGTACGCAAGTTGGCTGCTATGTTTCCCATATTACAACAGTGACTAAACATAAGAACATAAGAAATAGGAGCAAGAGTAGACCATATGGCCCCTCGAGCCTGCTCCGCCATTCGATAAGATCATGGCTGATCTGATCATGGACTCAGCTCCACTTCCCTGCCCTCTCCCCATAACCTTTCACTCCCTTGTCGCTCAAAAATCTGTATCTCCAACATAAATATATTAATGACCCAGCCTCCACAGCTCTCTGGGGCACAGACTACACACCAAAAGCAGTTCATTAGCACTCAGGTGCTCGTGAAAGGCGCTATATAAATGTAAGTCTTTCTTTTACTGAAAGTCCCCAAGAAAGCATCAAACCACAGATAGCATCACAAATTTCACAAACTTTGAAATGAGATTCAAGAAACTAATTACATTAAAGCTTCAATGCAATTTTATATTTCAAAAGAAATCCAGGCTCACAATGGCTGGAAGAACGTTTTTACATATTAATCATTTATAGTGTTTTATGTTTCATTACAAGGTCAGCATTTATTACCCATCCCTAATTGCCCTTGAGGAGGTGGTGGTGAGCCGCCGCTTTCAACCACTGCAGTCTGTGTGGTGAAGGTACTCCCACAGTGTTGTTAGGGAGGGAGTTCCAGGATTTTGAAAAAGTGCCGATATACTTCCAAGTCAGGATGGTGTGTGACTTGGAGGGGAATTTGGAGGTGGTGGTGTTCCCATGCGCCTGCTGCCCTGGTCCTTCTAGGTGGTAAAGGTCGTGGGTTTGGGAGGTGCTGCCCAAGAAGCCTTGGCGAGTTGCTGCAGTGCATCTTATATGTGGTGCACACTGCAGCCACAGTGTGCCGTTGGTGGAGGGGGTGAATGTTTAAGTGGTGGATAGGGTGCCAATCAAGCGGGCTGCTTTGTTCTTCACTGTCATGGCAACCTAGATAAAAATCCAAGGTGGGAACAGATGCTCGTTGCATCCTCCACTGACACCACTGAGAACCCTTATGAGCCAAGCAAAGACATAAGGCCATAATTGGGAGCACCCATTAATTATCATAGAATGTTACAGCACAGAAACAGGTCATTTAGCCTGCGTCAGTGTTTTTCTCCTTCAGCCAGCTGGTCTATTTGCACGCTCTCGCTTATTCTCAAAACGTGGACCCTGCTTCAGCTTCAGTTGTGGCAGTGAATTCCAAATTCTAAACACCTTCTGTTAAAAATAAAAATTCTAACTTTTCATTTAATGAACTATGTGATTGGTTTAAGTTTGTACCATTTTGTTACCGTCTTTCTGACCGATTATAACCAATGTTCCTGCTAAGCTCCATGGTCACGCAGTCTCTGAAAAGTCCCGTGCAGGCCACTCACCTGCTTTTACACTGTAAATATGGCGCATGCACAGAAATTTAAATGGGCCGCGCGCTGGGGGAGGCAGGCGGTGCAGGAGGCAGCGCAGCTTATCATAAACCTTCATATTATTGAAGGCCTCCATCAGATAAGCCATTAATTCTCTTCAGTCTGGTGAAAGGAAAAATCCTCATGTTTGGTTGCATTTTAATGCATCTGCACAGTACCTTTGGCATTGCTTTTATATACTTCTTATAATGGAATGCCTAAAACAGCACACAATACTCCAACCGCAGCCTAAATAAGGACTTGTTCAAGTTCAAAATCAAAGATTCCATTTGCCTTTTTCATGCCTATGTCCACCTGTGTTGTCATCTGCAATAATCTCGGGATCTGAACATCAAGGCTCTTCTACTCCATTTAAAATTTAGTTAACAGCTGTTTCGCTTTCCTCATTCCCAATCCAAAAGGTACAATCATATTGAATGGCTTCAGCAATCATCTACCCCTCCCATAAGCCTATTTCGTCCCGCAGTCTTTCACAATTCTCGTCACAATTTACTGTATCCCCTCTGCCCCCAATATTTATCACAAACTATTGTTCCTTCAATTCCGAAGATCTGATTATTTATGTACAAGGAAATATAAGGCTGGCCCCAACAAGCATCTTTTTAGATCACCAATCCCCTAACTTCCCTGTCCGAGAAACTTGCTTTTACACATAGCCCGTTTGTTTTTTTACCATCTAACCAATGGCTCTCTATCCAAGAGGCCAAATATTCACCTCAGCCCAGTCTTCAACAGCAGCTAGCATTTGCATCACATCTTTAATGTAGAAAACACCTCAAGGTGTTCCAAAAGGTCCCACGGCACTTCAAGTATTGGGTAGTGTGCGTTAGAGCCCCTCTTTTCTGATGATGCTAACTCATGTAGCCACGCAGTAACTCATCTATTCTTCATACGCGAGCCTCGAGTGCCCATTGGCTATTGAAATCAGAGCCAGCTCAGCCCGATCCTGTTCTCAGCCACCGTCCACAAATTCACACTTCTCAGTGGTGGGGAGAGGAAGGGTCACCGGCAGGAGAGATGGAGCAAAAACTCGGGCTGATTTTTCCCTCCCCAGGCCAACGATTCCAAGACTAACTGTACACTAGAGCTACTCAGTAGCTACATATTCCTTGGAAATTGTGAAAGCCGGCAAGGTTTTGCTTTGCCTGAACTCTTTCAACCTTATCAAGAAAAAATACAAGATTGCACCAAAACAAAGAGGCGTAGCTTACAGCAAACCCCATCAAGCAAGGAGTAAAACTAGTGTTAACATTTTTCTAAAAATAATAAATCTGACAGGTTAACACATGGGACTCAATTAAATGTCGACATCAACGATTTTTTCTGCTGAACAGTTTAAGACATCCATTGTGCATTACAAAAATGTGCAACAACAACAAAAATACAGATGCGACCACGAACAGGGCTGAGACATGTTTCAGAAACCACCTCAATTTGTCTCGTGGAAGTATTTATTTGGTGGAAGTTTTTGATGACTGACATAAAGAAAGCAAATGGTGGAATTTTTGGACTACCCTCTTTTATATGGAGAGTAAAATCTGTGGTAAACAACCACCATGTAAAGGATCCGGAGAATCTTATCCCATCGAGCAATCAAAATTCTCCGTGGGGATCAGGCTGGACGACAGTGACGATCTACCTGGTGATACCCTAAGCAGTTACCACTTCTGTCCCCATGGTATTTCTCCACCCATATTGATCAGTTGAGTGATTATACAACTGATTGAGACATAGGGACAGGAATAGGCCATTCAGCCCCTCGAGCATGGTCCACCATTCAGTCAGATCATGGCTGATCTGTACCTCAACTCCATTTAACCGCCTTTGATCCATATCCCTCGATATCCTTATCTGATAAAAAGTTGGCACTCATTTTTGAACATTTCAGTTGACCCAACATTTACAGTTTTTTTTTATTGGGGGGGGGGGGTGAGGAAGGAAAGCATTTCAGATTTTTGCAACCCTTTGTATGAAAAAGTGCTTCCTGATTTTACTCCTAAATGAGCTAGCTCTAATTTTCCGTCAGAGGAAATAGTTTCTCTGCATCTACCCTTGAGTATTTTTATCATGTTAAACACCCCAATTCAATCACCCCTCAACCATTGACACTCAAGGGAATACTAGCCAAGTTTATGCAACTTGTCTTCATAATTTAACCCTTTAAGCCCCAGTATAATTCAGATGAATCTGCACAGCACCACCTCCAAGGCCAATATATCCTTATTTGTTTTTATGGTCTGCAGGGCTGTAGGAATACCCACCCTCCTGTATGACTCGGAGTCGTGGACCATATACAGTAGATACCTCAAATCACTGGAGAAATACCACCAACAATGTCTCCGCAAGATCTTGCAAATCCCCTGGGAGGTCAGATGCACCAACGTCCGCGTCCTCGACCAGGTCAACATCGAAGCACTGGCCACACTCGACCAGCTCTGTTGGGCGGGCCACATTGTCCGCATGCCCAACACAAGACTCCCAAAGCAAGCACGCTATTTGGAACTCCTATACGGCAAGCGAGCCCCAGGAGGACAGAGGAAACATTTCAAGGACACCCTCAAAGCCGCCTTGATAAAATGCAACATCCACACCGACATCTAGGAGTCCCTGGCCAAAGACTACCCTAAGTGGAGTAAAAACATCCGGGACGGCGCTGAGCACCTCGAGTCTCGTCGCCGAGAGCATGCAGAAAACAAGCCAAGGCAGCGGAAGGAGCGTGTGGAAAACCAGGCTCCCCAACCACCCTTTCCTTCAACCACTGTCTGTCCCACCTATGACAGAGACTGTAATTCCCGTATTGGACTGTTCAGTTACCTGAGAACTCACTGAGTGGCAGCAAGTCTTCCTCGATTTCGAGGGACTGCCGATGATGATGATTATTTGTTTTTCAAAATTGAACACAGTATTCCAGATGGGGTCTGACTAAAGCTCGGTACAACTGAAGCACTAGTTCCTCCCATTATATTGCAGCCCTCGAGATAAAGGCTAACATTCCATTTGCCCTTTTGATTACTTTCTGTACCCGTTTACTACGTTTTAGTGACTCGTGTGCATGGAAAAGCCAAATCTCTTTGATCCTCCACAATTTCTAGTTGTTTACCGTTCAGAAAATATTTGAATTTGGTGTCTTTCTTGGATCCTCACACCTTCCCAGAATGAACTCCACCCATCATAGTTTTGCCTACTCACTTCTTCTTCTTAGGCAGTACCCCGGAGTGGAGGATGACTTGCTTCCACACTAAAATGAGTTCTAAGGTGACTGATGAGACCAATGCGGGACCTACAGTCTCTGTCACAGGTGGAGCAGACGGTGGTTGGGAGGGACGGGTGGGTGGGGTGCTTGGGTTGTCGTACGCTCCTTCCGCTGTTTGTACTTGGCTTCCACGTGCTCCCGGCGAAGAGACTCGAGGTGTTCGGCGCCTTCTCAGATGCTTCTCCTCCACTTTGAGCGGTCTTGGGCCAGGGATTCCTGAGAGTCGGTGAGGATGTTGCACTTTTTCAAGGAGGCTTTGAGGGTGTCCTGGAAGTGTTTTCTCTACCCTCCTGGGGCTCGCCTGCCGTGACGTAGCTCGGAGTAGAGCGCTTGTTTCGGGAGTCTAGTATCGGGCATGTGGACAATGTGGCCTGTCGATCGGAGCTGATCGAGTGTGGTAAATGCCTCGATGCTGGGGATGTTGGCCTGAGAGAGAACGCTGACATTGGTGCCCCTATCCTGCCAATGAATTTGCAGCATTTTTCAGAGGCAACATTGGTCGTACTTCTCCAGTGCTTTGAGGTGCCTGCTGTAAGTAGTTCATGTCACTGAAGCATATAGGAGGGGGGATGTCACTACTGCTCTGTAGGCCATGAGCTTGGTGCCGGGTTTGAGATCCTGGTCTTCGAACACACTTTTCCTTGGGCGACAAGAGGTTGCACTGGCGCACTGAAGGCGTTGTTGGACTTCGTCATCGATGTCTGTCCATGCTGTCTGTCCTACTCACTTAATCTGTATGTCCCTTTGTAACTTCTGTTTCCATTTACACATATTGTGTCTCCTAACTTGGTGCACAGGAGTTAACAAGCGCCCAGTAATCACAAACGGAAAGTATACATTCACAAGAAGCTACTCCTTGGAATTCTTCACACAGCAGGTAATAGATACTGAAACACTTGCACAGAAAACAAATGCCACAAACAGGGGAACATGAATGAGTTAATTATTGAGAAAATACAAACAATGTGCAAAACAGAAAGTCAAGTTGAGTAAAATATCCCGTATGTGTTGGTAATGTTGCAACGGTTTCCCTGCCATCTGTATCCCTGTCCCCCACCCACCCCATATCCCATCCAAGCTGATCTTCTCCACGAGACTCACTTCACCATCACTCAATCCCATTCCCACTAATTTGCTGACCACCCAACTTCCCTTCCTGGCTTCCATGCAAGTTAAGGTAACTTATGGCCGTCATCACCCACTCTCCTCAAAAACAGACAAACACCCATGCTCATGGAAACTACCACCCCACCCTCCAACCTCCTTTCTCTTTCCAAGTTCCTTCAACGGGCTGCTGCCTCCCAGATCCATGCCCAGCTATCCCGCAACTCCCAGTTTGAATCCCTCCAATCAGGTTTACACCCCTACCACAGCGACGACAGAGCCCTAACCAAAGTCACGAGCAACACTGTGACTGTGGTCCATTATCCGCCCTCGCTCCTGCTGCAGCCTTAGACACTGTTACCAAAACTATCTTCCTCTAACGTCTCTCCTCCACTGTCCAGCTTAGTGGGACTGCCCTTGCTTGTTTCAGCTTGAACCTATCTATGCTTAGCCAGGGCAGCTTTGTCAATGGTACCATCAAACTTCAAGATTCCATCTTCGGTGCCCTTCTCTTCCGCATCTACATGCTGCTCCTTAGCAACATCATTAGCAGACACGGGCTCAGCTTCCACAAGTGCGCTGATGACACCCAGCTGAACCTTTCCGCTCCAGCTCTTGTTATAGCCCCGATCTGCGGTGGTGTTCTCTCGCAGGTCGGGATGGCCCACGATGAAAAAGAGCTGGAGCGCCGGGATCTGGAAAATCGTGGGACGCCCCGACCTGCGAGAGACCACCACCGCAGCTCGGGGCTATAACAAGAGCTGAAGCATGCCACTGCAGCTTCCAGCATGAGCTGCTCCAAGTGTGCGACGGCTTCGAGGTGACGTCATCAGGACCCAGGTCGTCATTTGGAGCATGGGCAGGAGCATCAGATGGGCCCTGGTAAAGCAGAGGGGCATGGAAAGTCGTGGTGGACTTACGACGAGTGATCGGGGCGGAGGAGTGATGGGGGATCATGGCTGAGATTTGGTGGGAGATCGTGGCGGAGGTGCAGCGAGAGTTTTTGTGGCGGAGGAGCGGTGAGGGATCGTGGCGGAAAATTTTTGTGGCGGAGGAGCGGCGAGAAAGCGTGGCGGAGGAGCGGCGAGAGAGCGTGGCGGAGGTGCAGTGAATGAGGGTACGAGGCCCAGAAGAGCCGAGGGCCCAGGGGCAGCATGGGCCAGCCCACACTGCGATATGTGCGTGCACTAGGTCTGTGCAGCAGAGCTGGTCTTCAGTCGTCCTGGTTAACCCGTGGCACTGGATAAAGGGCTAGCTCTGTTGAGCCCATGTGGTGGCTGATGTGCAACGGTCACCACACATTAAAAAAATCCACAGATATCTTCCACCCCCTCAATTGGAGTTCAGGACTGGAACATCGGGTCCTTCATTTGAAACATCTGTGAACTCTTGTGGATGCAAGGTCATCCTCGTTCGAGGGACTGCCGATGAAGAAAACGTTCCACAAGCTCGCTCGACACCTCCTTTAGCTTTTGCTCCAAGACTGCTTCTCTGACACGCAGTCTTGAAGGAGCTGCAATTTTGTTCAGCTAAACATCGGGTAGACCAAAGCCATTATATTTGGCCCTCATCACATACGCCAACCCGACTCCACCCTTCACTGACCAATGTCTTAGGCTGATCGCAACCATTGCATCCTATCTTATCCTGAGTTGAGCCTATGTCAAGCTGGTCTATTCCTGGCCATCATTTCTGTATATTTACACGTTGAGAACTGATTACTGGATGTCATGGTAACCAAAGGTAAGTTGGCCCATTTCCTCTCCTTTTCAGAGCCAAGATAGCAGGGAGAAATCAGAGAGAGATGGTGGATCCACAAACCTCTGTGCTCTCTTTCACTACGAGGAGAAAGTGCTCTGAATCCTAGGGAGGGAGGCCATAGAGATGGAATGTAGTACTTTTGAGTTTATGATGACATTCTGCATCTTTTCTGACATACCCCAACTTAAATGGCACTGAACTAGATCATGAAAACCCTTCGATCATTCCTTTCACTTAAAGTAACTCCACTTTTCAGGAAACCATTTTATGCTAACTTCCTTTTCTTCTCTTCCAGGGGGAGGAGCCTAGCCCTAACGAGTCAGTAGAGCCAATACTTTACAGCACCATCGCCTACTCTATCACATGCAGATGGGGATGGAGGCAGGCAATGCTATGATAAGTTAGTCAAATAGAGTACAACTCAAACACTGGGCACAAGTAGACATCTTGTAAGTGGAACAAAAGCAACTAAATAAACACCAGCTAAACAAGTAGAGATTTATCCACAGTTCCCTTACTTTAACACAACAGGTAAACAAAGCAACTACTGGTTACCTTGATGCTTCCTCCAATGAGATCAGGCGGCTCCTCTTCTGTCTCCAAGGCAACATTGATGGTGGCAAAAGGGCGACTGGCCATCTGCTGCATCTCTCGTAGAAGTTGCTAGGAGACACAAGTAGACACAGAAGGTTTACTGAGGGTAAACAGCAAAGCCTGCATCACTATTCTTAACTATGCAACATACTTCAACAACCATCACTCTGGCTTCCCAATGACATTACAGCTCGTTTAGCACAGCAGGTATATTATCAGCTACCATTAAGGCCCTGCTCTACACACCCAAATCCATATTCCTTTGTAGCTGCTGTGATTTCTTTGTAGCAGAGGGGGAGTAGACAGAGAGAGGTGCAGCAGCGACTGCTCACTCGGTCATACATATATATAAAAATTTGTTTTACATGTATTTTATTTTTCAAGAAAAAAAGGGCTATTCCTGACCAATGTTCCCTGTAAGCTGCCCTTTAAATCTCTGCGCACGCGCGGTATTTACAATATAAAAGCCGGTGAACGGCTTGCGTGGAATCTTTCAGATTACTGTGCGGCCGTGTGCACACCTTAGCGGGAACCTTGTTCCTAACACAACTTTCAAACATTTAAGGGTACTTCACGTATGGAAAAAGTGACTGATCCGAATTGCAGTAACAGACCAGACTTTGCCGTAGCAGGGCGTCTGATGTTACGATTTGCTCCTGCACCCTTCAGCTCAAAACATTTTTTGCCTACTAAGTTGCCGAAAGCGCGAGCTGATAACGTCGCAGCGAGGGAAACAGGGCATCCGAGTGAATAGGGCAACCAACATAAGAACATAAGAATTAGGAACAGGAGTAGGCCATCTAGCCCCTCGAGCCTGCTCAGCCATTCAATAAGATCATGGCTGATCTGGCCGTGGACTCAGCTCCACTTACCTGCCCTCTCCCCGTAACCCTTAATTCCCTTATTGGTTAAAAATCTATCTATCTGTGATAAATAACACGGTATCTCCTCAACCAATCAGATTAAAGGATTGAGAAACAACGGAAGGGTGGAGAAGGAAGTGTAAATTAGAGGGGTGAATTCAATGTCAAATCAGGTACAGAGAGAAAAAAAATTGGATTGAGAGGGGGAAAAAACTGAAAAGTAAAGTAGCATTTTAAAAATACAATTAATAAGGGGATGGCACAATAGTAATAGTTAATTTTCAGTGCCAGAGAGTAATTAACAATTATCATTTCATTAAAAGGATACTTGGACATGAAGTGACCAGACTTAACTTTCTGTGGTAAGTTTAGTTCATATCTACCGCACAAATCCAGCAACTTCACGCCATTCAAAGAGTGTTAATGGTGAGTGTGTTTGAAATAGTGTTTTCTTGAAGGTAACGGTGGAGTGGCACAACTCATGCAGCAACTTTTGAATTGTTGCATTTAACCATGCATCTGCCCCTCACATGAAACATTTATGCATAAATAACAGTGAGCGCCATTAGCCTCATCGCTATTTTGACGGCAAAATCTGGCCCAATGTTGCTTCATTCAAAAATTCAGAAAAAAATAAGAGTGGGAGAAAATTCAGAATCCATTGTATATTTTACACAAGGTAGTGAAATCTGAATAAGTGGATAGCTCGCTCAGAGAAATGGTGGGCTAAATGTCCTCCTTGTGTGTTGTAAAATTCTACGCTTTATGTAGACTTAAAAGGTCAAGTAGGCTTCATCCAAAGATATAAAGGCTTGCACAAATCCAAAAGTGTAGACTTCAAGAAGATCCAAAGTTGGATAAGTCCTGCGAAACTAATCGGACAAATTTTCAAGCTGTCAACTACATATACTGCTTCAGTGCGTGCACTGTCATCCCTGTGTATAGGCTGCACCCAAGCGAGAACCCTCACACAGCAGGAAAAATGGTTCACACATGGGTTAAACTACCATTTGAAATTGGCCTATGCATGAGTCAAATGCTAATTGGAGTGGACGGAGAGAGAGAGAAGTAGAGCAAATGCTGCTCCATCAAGATTAGCACAAAAAAAAAATTCCTTTGACTAAAAATTGAGAGTCTTGAGTGCCTCCTGGAATTAAAAAGGCAGAAATCAAGAACAGGAGCCCTGGGATGATTTTTTTCTCTCTCTCCACAAGGACATCGTGCCCTGACGGAGACTGAATAAATCAGTAGACAGCAGGGATCATACCTGAAAGCTGTCTGGCCTGTATGTCTCAGCACCATCCACAGGAGGCCCTATCCACTGAGCTGCCACCATAATGTGGCGCCGACATTTTAAATCCAAGTTAAAGGCATCAAATAATCAAAGCCACAGATAACGTGAAATCCTGTTACTTGGATTTTTAAGGTAAATTTGTTCCAAATTTCATTTGACTTTTTAAACTTTTCTTTTAAAAGATTCTTTATACCACATCACTGACATGCAACCAGGAAACCAGTGAAATAATGCTTTTCACATGGTCTATTTAGCATAGATGTATTTTCCAAATCCAGCTTTAAATGTTGCTTTTTTTTGTTGAAATCCAATCCATTCATTTCTTAGGTTTTAATTAACTGAAATAACTCTGATTTAACTCTTGCCACTTAAGTAAAATTGCAGTGTGCTTGATTTTGTACAACTGGGTTTCAAACAGCAACATTCACACTCCATTGGAACCTCGATTATTGACAAGAATTTGAGGCAGCCAGTATATCAGTGGGGAGAACTTGCCCTAGCAAGTCAGGAGGTGTAAGCTTTGGGCCTGGGAGAAACGATCAAGTCTAACCCACCCTGTTGTTTTCTGCATTTCATAAAACTGTTGGTTATTACTGCTCGAGCAACCAGCTCCCCAGGGTACGCACAGCACTGTTGTTGTGATGAGAAAAAAAACCTGATTAATGTAAAAAAAACAACCCAAAAAAATCAAGGCCGCCAACATTAAAAAGAGCTCCATAATAATTATAGGGAGCTGTCAAGCTTCAGCTGGAAAAGGTTGCAAGCAACTTCCCAGGCAAATCAGAAGCTGAGACATTGAGAGTAGGAGGTCACGGAGGGGGGGGGAGAAAGAAGTGCATGAACAGAGATTTCACAACCCCTCTTAAAATGCCAAGATCTATGGATAACTACGAAAGTATCATTTTACCAGTTGACCCAGACTGCACTGAGCAGAAACCTACAAAAGGAACACCTTGGATAATTTTATTCTATCTCCTGCATGGTAGTTTTGTGGTTCTATGTATGGAGGCCAGTGAAAGTGCTTAGCCAGAGACAGGGGTATATGATCAAGCCGGTCAAATGGAGTCACACTAACTACAAAATTGGCCAGAGTTCATCTGCCCATTAATTAGATTTTCTGAGATTACATTTCCTGCACTGCGAGAGAAATTTCAATGCAGAAGGTTATTCAGTTGCTCTCTGATAACCTACTGTGATATATATTTCCAGAGAATGTCACTTAAGACATGCATCACTGGCTCCAGTAACATAATGCTGCCTCACCTTTTCAGATTTACTGCAGTGCTTCTCCTGTACTCTGTGCACCGATTGCGTAACGGTTTAAAATATCAACTATTATACATATTAGAGTGGAGCTTAGAATAATGTGCTCTGGCTGCTCGCTTGACGTTCAAATGGCTCACTTTGCTCACAGTTCAAACAGTTCTAAGCAGTGCTTATTTATAAAAAATATATATATATATATATATATATATATAAAAAACAGACAAAAGAAAAGTGCCAGTAATTCACTTTTGAAGAGTGAATATGATTTTGCCACTTGCGCCATCATATTTTATCTTAACAGCTGGCTTTCTGGTTATGATGCTGTCAGGAAGAAGCACTTAAGGATCGCTTTAGGGAATAATTACACTAAAGACTGAAGCAATCTGCTCATCATACTCACTTTGTCGTCATCTCAAAAAAACACAACACACAGTGGGTACAGCCCACAGACTCAAAGCACTTGAGAGAGAGAGAGAGAGAGAGAGAGAGAGAGAGACGGATGGACATGTGACAAACCACCAAGGGGCTTTTGTCTGAAAGGTCAAAACGTCACACTCAATAATTCAGCTGCCGCTCACGTTACATTGCGAAAGGCACGGTGGCCCATCAATATCCGTTACTTATCAACATCTTGAAATACCCATGTGAATGCATCAGTTCAAGCGTGTGCAGCACAGGGCTGGTATATGCCAGGGCTCGTGAACTCTCAAATGGTTGAAAGGAACGGAGGAAAAACGAAATATTAACCCTTTGCATGGCAACAAACAGCAACAAAATATTGCCAGGTCCCAATTAAATTGCAGCAAGCCATGTTTATGACGTACTTACTGTACATCTGTGTAGAATATTGATTGCAATATCATCTTTCGTTGAAAAAAATGTTGGTGCACAAAAGACACTTTCACGCTTAACTGCAAACTGTTCCCATCTAAGGAAACTTAGCTCCATGCTCTGTTATTCTCTGTGCACCTTTCCTAACCATGTGAATTCTATAATTTAGGGTCTCCTGTAATGGTTCACTACGGGGATGGAGCAAGGAAACAAGTACTGCCGGAGTAGAACTGCAAGTAATAAATGATTGTAGTGGTGAAAATGAACAGGATAATATATTAACTTCAGACTACATAAAATCATACTTAACTGCTTTTTTTGGGGGGGCGGGCGAGGGCAGGAATATGGAATGGGAAACAAAGGAAAATCAGGTAGAACAATTAAGTTACTACCACATCGAGGATGTGAACAGTATCGTCCTGGGGGCCAAAATTTATGCCCGCCAGAAAGATGGCGCACATTCAGTTTTTAAAAAGTTTTTACCGTCGGGTCCTATGAGGCGTGTGTTATACATGTAGACTATAGATATACTCTGTGTAGTCACTGTATCGTTGCATAAGATAGTGACTTGTTTACCTGATGTACTATCAATAAGGTTTATACTGTGTATATACACATGCTGGTACTACTAGAGGGTGCAACTGGTGGAGATCGGGGTTTCCTGCCCTGGTGGCAGGGGCTGTATAAAAGGGGAGCCACCATGCGGCTGCCTCACTCTGGAGTTTGGAATAAAGGACCAAGGTCACTACAATTTGAGTACAACACATTGCCTTGTGGAGTCATTCATAGGTACAGTACAGACATAATAGCGGGCTCTCGATCGACTTTCATTGTTTGTCCTTTTTTTCGGAGCAGGCCGGAAGCCAGTCATAATGGGGACGGAAGTGTGGCGGCAAGTGCTGGTGAGGGGCAGAACGGTTTCTATGCTGCTGTCTCTCAGCGTCATTCCTGCTTTAAAGGAGAGATAATCGGCGAATATTTACTTTCCCGGCCAGGGAGGGTTTCGGCCGGGCCAGCGGCCTGTCACCCAAGGGGGGGGGGGGTAACCAGTCTGCCGAACCAAGGGGCACAATAGACCGGCTGACATGAAGGTTGGCCGGCAAAAAAAAATGGCGGCCGCAGCAGTGGGCCCTTGCCTTTAATGGCCGCCACACCACCATAACTCGCGGTAAGAATAGAAGGTACACTGACAGAGAAAGCTGTCGGGGGCACCACTCAGCGGGGATTCGATTATGGACGGAGGTAGGGGTCTCGGTGGTGTGCACACTGATGACGTACTTACAGCCGCTCAACAGAGGCAGGGTGGAAGTGAGGACCGCCAGAAAAAAAACCCTGCTTAAATTGGCTTGCGGCAGCCAATCGAGCAGAAATCGGCGGCGCATATGAACATCACCTGCAAGCTCCCCTCCAAGTTACACACCATCCCGACTTGCAAATATAATCGCTGTTCCTTCATTGCCGCTGGGTCAAAATCCTGGAAATTCCTCCCCAACAGCGCAACGGGAGTACCTTCACCTCACAAACTGCAGCGGTTCAAGGCAACGGCTGACCACCACCATCTCAAGGGTAATTTGGGATGAGCAATAAATGTCGGCCTTGCCAGCAATGCCAACATCCCATGAATGAATAAGAAAAAAATAATGTATAATGCAAGACTTGTCCACTGGATAAGTACATATTACATTCGGTTGAACTACCCTCCCTGTATTTTGATAACTATCACACTGGAATATAACAAAGTGGGCCAATATGCAGTTCAAGCAATGTGGCTGCTCACTTTGTTGCTCACATAATGACCTTTGGTTTTAACCTGAAATTAAACGGAAATAACTAGTTCAATGAATATTTAATTGCCCTTAACTTTTATGGGGGAGGGGGTTAACAGGCACAAGCAGATGTACTGAGACGAAAATACTACAATCATGTAATAGAGCGGGAGCTGACCCAAGCAGATGTTAAGACTTCATGGGAAAAAGGGTGTTCCCATCTCCTTTTGCACCTTATCCCAGCCCTGGCAAATACCAAAAATTAAACAGGACATGTTTTGTTTGCCTGTGTTGTGAGATTTACAGAAACTCTCACCCTACACTGTGAGCCTTCCTTCTAGACAGCCACGGCTGACATAAACACCAGCCATCTGTCAGTTAAACACCAGCATGTCCAGACGGCCAACTTTCTTTAACAACTTGCTAAGCTGCTGCCAGTTTATGGTTGCTAGGAAACTTAACTTTTCTGGAGCGGAAAAAAAACACTGAAAAAGACCCACATTTGGTTAAATGCTAAAAGAAAAAAAAAATGAATTGCACACGAAGACAGACAGACAAGTGAAAAATATATTTTTTCCCCCAAGGATGTTTGTGTGTGAAAGATAACCTTGGGGTTGGCAGGGACAGGGTGGAGGGTGATTCGTGTGCATTTACATTGCAGTGGGGATTTAGGGAAAGTACTGCGGGGTACTGCTTAACCTCGTTCCCGAGAGATTTCAGCTCTCTTGTTTGAGCAATAAACCGGAGGAAGACTGAGGACATGTCAATAGCAATTATACATCAATCCAGTCATTGAACCCTCGATACCCCACATTGTAACTATTGTGGAACATTATAAAATAGAGTTAATATGTAGTTTGTGCCATGTGGCTGGTTGACTTGCTTCCTTTTGGTAGGCAGCCTTCAGTTCCAATATATTCCTCTCACTATTCCTTAAAAAACCCTCACATTTTCCTTTTACCCCAGTCCATGGAACCACACAAAAGGAGACCATTCAGGCCATTGTGTCTGTGCCGGCTCTTTACTAGAACAATAAAGAAAACATACTTACATTTATATAGCTCCTTTCATGACCAACGGGCGTCTCAGAGAGCTTTACAGGCAATTCAGTACTTTTGGACTGTAGTCACTGTTGTAATGTGGGAAAGCCACAACTAATCCCATTACCTCACACTCTCCCCATCAACTTGAACCTTTCTCTGCTTCAAATATTTATCCACTATTTCCCTTAAAAAAATTCTATCCGTAAAGAAATCATAAAATCATAGAAATTTACAGCACGGAAGGAGGCCAATTCGGCCCACCGTATTCCGCAACGGCCGGCCAAGAGCTATCCATCCTAATTCCACTTTCCAGCTCTTGGTCCGTAGCTCTGTAGGTTATGGCACTTTGAGCTCACTAGAGGTTTCTGGCGTACTTACCAGAGGTGCGGCAGTTTTCCACGCATGGAAGTGTGCCAAAATTCTTCAGGCCGATTTTGGACACTGTCCCGGGTCTTCTAACTGCTGCCGTGGCGTGGCAACTGGGTCTATGGGCGGAGCCAGGGTCCTGCGCTGGAAAGTGTCGGGACGCTGGACATGCGCAGTAGGATCGGGATTGCCGTGATCACGCATGCGCAGTAGAATTGGGTCAGTGGGTGAGTGAGAGAGTTGCAGTTTCAACTGACCGCGCATGCGCAGTAGAATCGGGCTGCTGTTAGTGGAGAAGTTAGGAAAATCAATAAGCACAACAATCGCTGCCCAGCCCCCTCCCCTCCCCCAGATAGAATCAAAAAGCAACATTGCAGCTTATTGTTTCAGATCCAGCGGGTCTTCTGTTTTGTATCAGAGAATTGAGTCGAACCCCCTTCAGCCTCCCGATACTTTGTCGCATTTCTGCCCAGCCCAGCCCAGCCCAGCCCAGCCTCTCCCCCGCCAGCCCCCCCTTCAGCCTCCCGATGCGTCTTTGCCGGCCGCCCCTTTCCCAGGCCGAATGGCTTCCCGTACATGCCGGCCCGCTGCCATCCCTGGCCGAGTTCAATTCAAGGTAGGATTTACTACTATTATTTATTTGTTATTCCATTGTTTACCAGAGTTCTTTATTTTTATTGCATTATTTCAACTTTTATTTGCAATGTTTGGTGCTTGGGTACAGGTCCTTACTTACATACCTGCGCCAATTTCTTAACTGCCCGCAAGGTTTTTCAGAGCTGGCCACATACGCTGACCTAAGTGGATTTGGAGTAACTTTTAGCTGGCCAGAACTGCCTAAATAGCCAAAACTGGCTTAAGTGGCTGGAAACGCCCCCTTTTGAAAAAAAAAACTTGAACTAATAAAATCGTATCCGAGTTACTCTGGAGCAAGTTGATTTAAAAAAACGCCATTTTCCCCACTTACCCCAGAAAAACCAACTTATTCCAAAAAAATTGGAACAAGTCATGGCCGAAACTGGGCCCTTTAAAAAAAAAAATACTTGGATGTGCATTTAATGTGGTGAGGGTTTCTGCCTGGACCAGCCTTGCAGGCAGAGAGTTCCAGACCCCCACCACCCTCTGGGTGAAGAAATTTCCCCTCATATCTCCTCTAAACCTCCTCCCAATTACTTTAAATCTATGCCCCCTGGTTGTTGACCCCTCTGCCAAGGCCATGCTATCCAGGCCCCTCATAATTTTATATACCTCAAACAGGTTTCCCCTCAGCCTCCTCTGTTGCAAAGAAAACAGACCCAGCATCTCCAATCTTTCCTCAGCCAAAATTCTCCAGTCCAGGCAACATACTTGTAAATCTCCTCTGCACCCTTTCCAGTGCAATCACATCTTTCCTGGAATGTGACCACCAGAACTGCATGCAGTACTCCAGCTGCGGCCCAACCAGTGTTTTAGACAGTTAAAGTTCTTGTATTCCATGCCTTGACAAATAAAGGCGAGTATTCCATATGACTTCTTAACCACCTTATCTACCTGGCCCGCTACCTTCAAGGATCTGCGGACCTGCACGCCAAGATCCCTTTGTTCCTCTACACTTCTCAGTGTCGTACCATTTAATGCGTATTCCCTTGCCTTGTTAGACTTCCCCAAATGCATTATCTCACACTTATCCGGATTGAATTCCATCGACCACTGTTCTGCCCACCAGTACTTCCTGCAGTCCGCAGCTTTCTTCTTCAGCATCAGCCACACAGCCTATTTTAGTGTCATAACCCCAACATTCAAGTCGAAGTCATTGACATATACCGCAAAAAGTAAGGGACCCACACTGAGCCCTGAGGAACCCCACTGGAATCATCCTTCCAGTCACAAAAACACCCATCAACCATTACCCTTTGTTTCCTGCCTCCGATTTTGGATCCAACTTGTCACTGCTCTGGATCCCATGGGCTTTTACTTACATAATTTTTCTTAACCGCACCTCACTCCCATATTGATGATTTTAAATTGATGACCCCATATCACCAACCTCCCCAACCAAAGGAAACTGCTTTTCCCTACATCAAAATCCTTAATTTAATTTAAAAATCTCTTAAATTTTCTCAGCCTTCTCTGCTCCAGTGGTAATAGTCCCAATATTGCAAGTCTCTCAATTATAGCCTCCCATCCTTGCTTTCGTTTGGGTGGATCTATGCTGTCCTATATCCATGAATTTGATGTCTTTCTTTTGTCATTCCATTTTTTCGTCACTTTTACACTTGTTTGCTTCATTTGTTGTTTTTTAGTTCATTTCACTCTCAAGGGTCTTGTGACAGGTTTTCATGTCCAACTGAGGAAATTGGAGCCAGCAAATACCAGTGCAATTTGTAACACTTGCAAAAGGTTGGGTCTCTCTGCTGATGCTATTACAGGACAAGCTAGGCAGTTTATCACAAGACACGTCAGTATGTATTTATTCTGCAGCTTGACGGAGACTAGGTCATTGCTGGCTACAGTAAATGGCTTTAAACACTAACACTTAGCCCCCTCCTTGATATGCTCCAGCTGCTAACTCACTCCCACACGTCTGTTTTTGTTGCCTGAAGTATGATTTTGCTGATTTTGCGTAAGGGACTTTAAAAAAAAAATGAATCCCTGTGTAATTGAAGTAGCGACAATTTACTGCAATGAATGGATTTAATTAAACTGCTGCAGAAAATGCAGAGCAGTGAAATATGCAGACCCTGTAAGAACATAAGAAATAGGAGCAGGTGAAGGCCATACGGACCCTCGAGCCTGCTCCACCATTTAATACGATCATGGCTGATCCGATCATGGACTCAGCTCCACCTCCCTGCCTGCTCTCCATAACCCCTTATTCCCTTATCGTTCAAGAAACTGTCGATTTCAGTCTTAAATTTATTCAATGTCCCAGCCTCCACAGCTCTCTGAGGCAGAAAATTCCACAGATCCACAACCCTCAGAAGAAATTTTTCCTCATCTCAGTTTTAAATATTCGGCCCCTTATTCTAAGACTATGCCCTCTAGTTCTAGTCTCTCCCACCAATGGAAACATCCTCTCTGCATCCACCTTGTCAAACCCCCTCAATCATACGTTTCGATAAGATCACCTCTCATTCTTCTGAATTCCAATGAGTAGAGGCCCAACTTACTCAACCTTTCCTCATAAGTCAACCCCCTCATCTCTGGAATCAACCTCGTGAACCTTCTCTGAACTGCCTCCAAAGCAAGTATATCCTTTCGTAAGTATGGAAACCAAAACTGTACGCAGTATTCCAGGTGTGGCCTCACCAATACCCTGCACAACTGTAGCAAGACTTCTCTGCTTTTATACTCCGTTCCCTTTGCAATAAAGGCCAAGATTCTATTGGCCTTCCTGATCACTTGCTGTACCTGTATACTATCCTTTTGTGTTTCATGCACAAGGACCCCAGGTCCTGCTGTACTGCAGCACTTTGCAATCTTTCTCCATTTAAATAATAACTTGGTCTTTGATTTTTTTCTGCCAAAGTGCATGACCTCACACTTTCCAACATTATACTCCATCTGCCAATTTTTTGCCCACTCACTTAGCCTATCTATGTCCTTTTGCAGATTTTGTGTGTCCTCCTCACACATTGCTTTCCCTCCCACCTTTGTATCGTCGGCAAATTTGGTTACGTTACACTCAGTCCCTTCCTCCAAGTCATTAATATAGATTGTAAATGGTTGGGGTCCCAGCACTGATCCCTGCGGCACCCCACTGGTTACTGATTGCCAACCAGAGAATGAACCATTTATCCCTACTCTCTGTTTTCTATTCCTTAGCCAATCTTCTATCCATACTAATATATTACCCCCAACTCCGTGCTCTTTTATCTCGTGCAATAATTGTAGAAGAGGAGATTTCTGTAAAACACCACAGACAAGTGAAAACGATGCTATCTCAATGGAGGACAGTACACTTGCTCTCTCCCCAACTACTGCTTCATTAACTATTCATAAGGCCCACTCTACAACCTCATTCTGCGCATAAGTAATTTGAATGAATTGCAAAGGGTGGGTTTTCACACTCATACTGGTATTGAGTAAGATTACCAATCACTCTGGGTACCAATGTGAGCAGAGATAAAAACAGAAAATAAGTTCGGGCAGCATCTCTGGTGAGAGAGAGTTAACATTTCAGGTCGATGACTTGTCATTAGATGTTAGGTCATCGACCTGAAACGTTAAGTCCGTTTTTGCTCTGCACAGATTCTGCCTGGCCTGCTGAGTATTTCCAGCAGTTTCTGTTTTTATTTTAAGTTTCCTGTATCCGTAGTATTTTTCTTTTGTATTAATCTGAGCAGAACTTGGTTTTAGGGTCCGTGAAAATTTGGGATTTGCCCGGTAGTTGTATCTGGTTGGCTGACGGAAATGCAATTTCGAGCGACAGGAGATTGCTAGCTGGGACCCAAGGAGTGGTCGCGGGTATTCAGTTAAGTCATGGCGAGAGTGTTTCAGGAGGACCTTGAGAGTGGGAAGGAGGGGAGTTGGGGGGGGAGAAAGAGAGCCCGGGGCAAGCGAGACCTAAACTTTTCCTGTAGGGCTTTTATGAGCACACCTGCTCCTCCTGGCCCCAAAAGAAAAGTTAATATGTTTACTATTGGGGCTCCTCTGGCTTCTCTTCCTGCTAGCTTAAACTAGTGGGAATGCCATGATGCCTTTCCTGCTCGGGTCACCAGTTAAAATTGCAATAGGGTAGGGCCTGAAGACGTCATCAGACCCCAATCGGCATATTTAAAGAAGGACCCGACTGGTTTCAGTCGGGCAACATTGCCTTCTGATCACGTAAGATTGAAATAGAAAACAGCGGCACTGGAGCGATACATCGACAGACAGGTCTGCAGGCCGATCAGATCTGCCCATCTGTTCAGGTAAAATTGAAATCACCCCATAAGTTTCCCCTTTTAAAAGCTGATGAAGATTGTTGGAGGAAGAGAAGACCAAGGACCTGCGGGGAATGAAACCTGCTGTCCTTACCCACAGTTTGGCCTATGTGACTCCAGTGCAACACTAACGTCGTTGAATGTTAACTGCCCTCAGAAGTGGCCTAGCAAGCCACTCAGTTGGCCCACCGTCACCTTCACTGGCCAACCAAAAATGGGCAATAAATGCCTTTCTTGCTAGCAATGCCAGTATCGCAAGAATGAATAGAAATAAACATGGAGAGGCAGGCTGTTAGCTTCAACTGTGTATAGGTTAGCTCCTTCACACAGCCAGACTCAACTCGTCCTCTAAACCAGTTGCACAATGACATAAATACTTTCTGTTAGAAACAGAAATATGCAGAAGATTGACAAAGTAAAAATGGTTGCTTTTTGTTTGAAGAGGTCACAAATAGCAGATTGTAACTTGAGCCTGAGGCAGTTTAAGGCTTGGTGTTGTGATACTGTGCGCGACTGCAGAAGGAAGATAATAAAGCAGTAAAGAACAATCTTGCATTTATATGCCACCTTATCACATCTCTCAGAAATGTCCCATAGCACTTCACATACAATGCATTACTTTAAAGTGTAGTTACTGTTATGGGTGTTTTCATTAGAAGAGGAGATTAAAGGGCGATGTGACAGTTGTTTAAAATTGTGAAGGGATGCGACAGAGTAGATAAAAACAGTGATTGAGGGGTTTATAACAAAGGGATATAGATTAAATGAGACACGTTTAGGTCAGAGATTTATTTTTATATACTCTCTCACAGTTGTGAAGCTTTAGAAGGGACTGCCAGAGTGAGTGATTGAAGCAGAGATCATGTCTACATTTAAGAATAGCTGAGATAGGTGGTTGAAGGAAAGGTGAAGAGATATATAGGAACAGGGTGAACTAAAACTACGACTTGTGTGTAGGATAAACAACACAGATGGGTTGGGCCAAACGGCCTATTCCTGTGTTGTAATTCCTATGTAAACGTAGCAGCCATTTTGCACAGCAATGTTCCACAATCAGCAATGAGATGAATGACCAGTTGTTCATTTTTTGGTGGTGTTGGTTGTTGGAAGAACATTAGCTACAGTCGTGGGAGAACCCCCTGCGCTTCTTCAAATAGTGCTACCGGACGGATGTTGGACATTCAGTTGATGCACCAGGACAGGCAGAGTCATGCTTCGAGGACAGCATCTCCAGCATTACAGCCATCACTCAGCACTCAACGGTCAACTGAGATTGACTTCCAATTCTGGGGTGGGGCTTAAACCCATCATCACCTCGTTCAGCAGCAACAACACTGCCGAGTTAGCCAGGCTTGGTCGGCAGGGAGCCGAGATACATTTTGGTTGCATAAAAAGGAGCCGCTCAGCACTGCCACCTCCCTGTGGCTGTTCATAGAGCACCACAGACAGGGAACAGTTAGCTAACACTCAACCTGCTGAATAAGTGTGTGCTTTTTCTCCCAAACTCATATCTCGAAGAAGATGTTAAAGTGAGGTCCTGTTTGCTTGTTCATGTCGTTATTAAAGCTCTCATGGCACCATCTGAAGAACAAGGAGCTCTCCTGGTAACCTGGCATCATTCCTCCCTCAACAAGTATCAAAAACAAAATTAGTCCTTCTCATTGCTATTTTAGAGACATTGCTAGCACAATATACTATGCCTGCATCACAGTCAATGCTGCAAAACCCCGATTCAACTTGTGAAGTGTCAGCTGTGGCTCAGTGGGCAGCACTCTTGCCTCTGAGTCAGAAGGTTGTGGGTTCAACACAACAAATAAAATCAAAGCAGCATTGCAATTGTATTTTCTAAAATAAAATAGCATTCAGCAGCATTGCAATATCTGCCTCCAAACAAAAAAAAGGCAATTTGGATAAATACTTGAAATTTACAATTTTCGGACCATTGTGTCCGCGCTGGCCAACCAAGAGCCATCCAGCCTATTCCCACTTTCCAACTCTCGGTCCGTAGCCCTGTAGGTGTTTGTGTGCGGAGGGGTGATGAAGGATCGTGGCGGAGGAGCGGCGAGAGATCGCGGCGAGGGATCGCGGCGGAAGATCGGCGAGAGATCACGGCGGAGGAGCGGCGAGAGATTGCGGCGGAGGAGAGGCGAGAGATCGCGGCGAGAGATCGCGGCGAATGAGGGTACGGGGCCCAGAAAAGCCGAGGGCCCAGGGGCAGCCCCCACTGCAATATGTGCACGCACTAGGTCCGTGCAGCAGAGCAGGTCTCCAGTCGTTTTGGTTAACCCTTGCCACTGGATAAAGGTCGAGCTCTGTCAAGCCCGTGTGGTGGCTGATGTGCAACGGCCACCACACGTTTAAAAAAAGATCCACGCACAGGCATCTTCCACCTTTCAATTGGAGTTCAGGACTGGAACATCGGGTCCTTCATTGAAACATCTGTGAACCCATGTGGAAGCAAGTCATCCTCGTTCGAGGGACCACCTCTGATGATGATGATCATGTGGGTTCAAGTCCCACTCCAGGGAGTTGAGCACAAAGAAATCTAGGCTGACAGTCCAGTGCCATACTGAGGAAGTGCCGTCTTTCGGATGAGACATTAAACCGAGGCCCCATCTGCTCTCTCAAGTGAACATAAAAGATCTTGTGGCACGATTTCGAAGAGGAGCAGGGGAGTTATCACTGGTGTTCTGACCAATATTTATCCCTCAAAAAACATAACAAAAAAAACAGATTATCTGGTCATTATCACGTTGCTGTTTGTGGGAGCTTGCTTGTGCGCAAATTGGCTGCCGTGATTCCCACATTACAACAGTGACTACACTTCCAAAAGTACTCCATTGGCTGTAAAGCGCTTTGAGACGTCCGGTGGTCATGAAAGGCGCTATATAAATCAAAGTCTTTCTTTTATTTGTACATTGCTTTAGTAAATATTTAAATAAATGCAAGTATTAATTCCCCTTTGATTGAAGCCCAAGGCCATGTTGATGCTGCTGAGATTAGGAATTGGTGGGGGAGGGGGTGAAAGAGAATTAGACACCGATATCATCCCCCGCCAACATGTCAACTCACTCCTTTCAAACTAGAGAGTCTGATTTTGAAACCTGATACAAGAAAAAAGACTTGCATTTATACAGCACCTTTCACGATCTCAGGATATCTCAAAGCGCTTTGCAGCCAATTAAATACTTTCAAACATTATTGCTTTAATGTAGGAAACGCGGCAGCCAATTTGCGCAGAGCAAGGCCCCACAAACAAAGATGTGATACTGACCAGATAATCTATCTTTAGATGTTGGTTGAGGAATAACTATTGCCAGGTAACCAGGGATAACTCACCTGCTTTTCTTCAAAATAGTGCCATGGGATCTTTTACGTCCACCTGAAAGAGCAGACCGAGGCCTCGGTTTAATGTCTCATCCGAAAGACGGCACCTCCGACAGTGCAGCACACCCTCAGCACTGCACTGGAGTGTCAGCCTAGATTTTTGTGCTCAAGTCTCTGGAATGGGGCTTGAGCCCACAACCTTCTGACTCAGAGGTGAGAATCAAATACTCATCAGTAACAATGTTATGATGCAAGGTGCTATTCTAGTGTTCATCTATCATTCGTTTCCAGATGCAGACTGACAGCTATGTATTTTATGTTTCTACTACAGAAGCATAAAAGAACAAAACAGTAAATTCTGGAAAAACACAGCATGCCCATCAACACCGAAAAGGAACAGGTCATGTCCTGATATTGACCACTTATTTGCAACATTGCCTCTTTTTATTTCTGATGAACAGTGTTACAAATTGTCTTTATCATCTTTGCATTAAGAGTTCAGTATTCTTTAACAGATGCGATTGGAATTTCTATTTGTTGAAATTGAACAGCGCATAAAGGCAAGAAAAGTGGTAACTTCCCACTGCCACAAATGAGTGATATCTTAATGTCCCCACCCTCTGTTACATTCCATCAACTCAAGGGGATTTTTTAACTCTCTAAATAACTTACTGAGTAAATCGTTCATTGCTCCAATTCTATCTGGGGAATGAAAATCATGTTTCAAAGACAATGCTTACCATGCTTTGAGCGCATTCTTTATCTGCGTCTGCATTCAGCACCATATCTCACAGTGGTTGCTAGACACTGGAATCTAAAGACTTCATACTCTTGTGCACTTCCCGCTCCAGGGTGCACGCTAAGTCATGAACACACAAAAGTTGTTCCACCAGAAAAGAAAAACGATTATCTGGCAAAGACAGCTCCTTCTCGCTCACCCCCCCCGCCATAACCTTTCCAAATCACAATATCTAGAAACATATACTTTATGTTTTGACCTTGTTGATAAGGTGGCTTGGGGCCATTATCCAGGCTCTGTATTCAAATTAACTGTCTCTAAACTATAAACAAGTTTCATGGACTGAAAGGGTGGTCGGTCGGTAGGAAAGACGGGCTGCGAGGACTAAAATATAGAAAATAGGTGCAGGAGTAGGCCATTTGGCCCTTCGAGCCTGCACCACCATTCAATAAGATCATGGCTGATCATTCCCTCAGTACCCCTTTCCTGCTTTCTCTCCATACCCCTTGATCGCTTTAGGGCCATATCTAACTCCCTCTTAAATATATCCAATGAACTGGCATCAACAACTCTGCGGTAGGGAATTCCACAGGTTAACAACTTTCTGAGTGAAGAAGTTTCTCCTCATCTCAGTCCTAAATGGCCTATCCCTTATCCTAAGACTATGTCCCCTGGTTCTGGACTTCCCCAACATCGGGAACATTCTTCCCGCATCTAACCTGTCCAGTCCTGTCAGAATCTTATACGGTTCTATGAGATCCCCTCTCATCCTTCTAAACTTCTGCCTCGGCTGCTTCGTCACTTCTGCCATGTTCGCCTTCCCTTGGGATGAGCAAGGATGTTATTGTGTCACGCTACATTTAAAATGTTACCGTAAAGCAGGCTGCCTGTCCCACTGTACCTTCACTGGTCTCTGCAAGAGCAATCCAATTAACCCACTCCCCTGCCTTCCCATACCCGTTAAAAGCTTACCCCCCTCCCACCCCCGCTAACTTTAGAAGCTGTAATGAATTCGGTTTCCACCACTGTTTGTTAAGGGAACAGTCCTCCGTCTGAAGATGTGTGGGCTATTGCTTAGGTTGGGGATCCCACTGCCAGCGGGTTGATCCGCATCCCTGGGGTCCACATACACATCTCCGCCACATTCCTGGGGCACGGTAGACTGGTGTCATTTTGTGCCCGACGAGAAAAGCTAAATTTCATCAATGCATAAATTTTTCAAGCTTCCTCGCCAGCCATGGCTCAGTGGGTAGCACACATCGCCTCCGAGTCAGAAAGTTGTGGGTTCAAGTCCCACTCCAGGAGCTTCAGCACAAAAATCTCGGCTGACATTCCAGTGGTGCTAAGGGAGTGCTGCACTGTCAGAGGTGCCATCTTTTGAACATCAGGTGAATGTGAAAAAAATGCCATGGCACTATTCAAACAGCAGGCAGTACTCCCAGTTTACTTGGCCAACATTTATTCCTTAACCAACATCACCAAGAAAGATTCACTAGTCATGCATTGTTTGTGGAACCTTGATGTGCACAAACTGGCTGTTACATTTGCCTACAGAACAGTGACTATATTTCAAAAGTAATACATTAGTCCCGAGGACATGATAAGGCACTGTACAAATGCAAGACCGACCATTATTACTCTATTTGTATAAGCCATTTTGTTCACAATTTTTTCTTAAGTTTAAATCTTCAGAGATTTGTGACACAGTAAGGACCATATGACACATACCAGGTCATGATCAGCCTGAAAAGTTTGTTTTACTTTATTAAAATAATTATTAGACAAGAATTAAAAAAAATCCGCTCCCAGTTAGAGGATATGAAAAACATAAGAACATAAGAATTAGGAACAGGAGTAGGCCAGCTAGCCCCTCGAGCCTGCTCCGCCATTCAACAAGATCATGGCTGATCTGGCCGTGGACTCAGCTCCACTTACCCGCCCGCTCCCCGTAACCCTTAATTCCCTTACTGGTTAAAAATCTATCTGTGACTTGAATACATTCAATGAGCTAGCCTCAACTGCTTCCTTGGGCAGAGAATTCCACAGATTCACAACCCTCTGGGAGAAGAAATTCCTACTCAACTCGGTTTTAAATTGGCTCCCCCGTATTTTGAGGCTGTGCCCCCTAGTTCTAGTCTACCCTACCCGACCAGTGGAAACAACCTCTCTGCCTCTATCTTGTCTATCCCTTTCATTATTTTAAATGTTTCTATAAGATCACCCCTCATCCTTCTGAACTCCAACGAGTAAAGACCCAGTCTACTCAATCTATCATCAAAAGGTAACCCTCTCATCTCTGGAATCAGCCTAGTGAATCGTCTCTGTACCCCCTCCAAAGCTAGTATATCCTTCCTTAAGTAAGGTGACCAAAACTGCACGCAGTACTCCAGGTGCGGCCTCATCAATGCCCTGTACAGTTGCAGCAGGACCTCCCTGCTTTTGTACTCCATCCCTCTCGCAATGAAGGCCAACATTCCATTCGCCTTCCTGATTACCTGCTGCACCTGCAAACTAACTTTTTGGGATTCATGCACAAGGACCCCCAGGTCCCTCTGCACCGCAGCATGTTGTAATTTCTCCCCATTCAAATAATATTCCCTTTCACTGTTTTTTTTCCCCCAAGATGGATGACCTCACATTTTCTGACATTGTATTCCATCTGCCAAACCTTAGCCCATTCGCTTAACCTATCCAAATCTCTTTGCAGCCTCTCTGTGTCCTCTGCACAACCCGCTTTCCCACTAATCTTTGTGTCATCTGCAAATTTTATTACACTACACTCTGTCTGTCCCCTCTTCCAGGTCATCTATGTATATTGTAAACAGTTGTGGTCCCAGCACCGATCCCTGTGGCACACCACTAACCACCGATTTCCAACCCGAAAAGGACCCATTTATCCCGACTCTCTGCTTTCTGTTAGCCAGCCAATTCTCGATCCATGCCAATACATTTCCTCTGACTCCGTGTACCTTTATCTTCTGCAGTAACCTTTTGTGTGGCACCTTATCGAATGCCTTTTGGAAATCTAAATAACCACATCCATCGGTACACCTCTATCCACCATCATGATATCCTCAAAGAATTCCAGTAAATTAGTTAAACATGATTTCCCCTTCATGAATCCATGTTGGGTCTGCTTGATTGCACTATTCCTATCTAGATGTCCTGCTATTTCTTCCTTAATGATAACTTCAAGCATTTTCCCCACTACAGATGTTAAACTAACCGGCCTATAGTTACCTGCCTTTTGTCTGTCCCCTTTTTAAAACAGAGGTGTTACATTAGCTGCTTTCCAATGCGCTGGTAACTCCCTAGAGTCCAGAGAATTTTGGTAGATTATAACGATTGTGATTTTCAGGTTTAACACCAAACCCATGATTAATGTGTTCCCAAATCTCATTTTGTGTCAGACAAGAAAAGCTAAATTTCATGAATGCATTTATTTTTATAAAAAAAGAGCCGTGTGCCAAGGGTGAGTGGACCATACAGTGAAGACTCTCAGTCACAAGCAGTGAGCTTTTGATGGATAGCCATCTTAATGGTGCTGGAAAATGCAAAACAGCTACCCTCTTGTTCTGTAAATTATATATTCCACATCAAAAAATAGCAGGCTAAAATAAAACTGGGTTTTAAAACATTTTTTTTTCCCTCCAGTGATTGCTTCATGAAGATTTAAGTTGAAGGAAGTAGAACTCTCAACTCCTTGCGGTGGATTATTTGGTTTGTTCAAACCACACAAGAAAGTGAGTGATTTGCACCCTGCTGCTCATCTCATACAAACATTCAAAGAAGGTAACAGTTCCCCCCCCCACCCCCCCAACCCTTTGGATGTAGAGGAACGTGATCTGTGACTTAAACTGGCAGGGAGTTTTGAGCTGCATGCCTCATTTTTCTCTGCTCTCTCCTTAACTTCTTGTGTGACAGATTGTCAGATAGAGGGCAAGAACAGAGGAAACGCTTCTTGTAAATTAATCACTTTTCTTCCCCGGATTGCGGAGAGATATGGGATAAATAAAACATGGAACTGCTTTAACTTGGCTGGAGTGTCTTCGAATTCAATGACAAGTCTCGGATCCAAGATTCACACAACTGCAAGGTGTTTATGGAACTTAAAAAATATTAAATCAGAACTGAAGGCAGCATGACATTAAAACAAACAACTAGTTAGCAATTTGCATCAAGGACTGCTGCAGAAATCTGTGTTACAGCAGTTTAGAAATCATACAATATTTATCGAATAAGTACAGCAAGCCTCCAATCAGAAAAACAAGATTTGCTGTCAGAGTAAAAAGTCGCTGGCAAGTAATTTCATATCAAAACATCATCATCAAGCAGTGTCAGTCAGTTATTTATTTGCTCGGATCTGCGGCACGCATTTCTTCTGCAAGCCGAACTTGAAAGAGTAACGAAAAATATAAACAAAATACAATTATACAGGTTATTTGTCCTTCCAAATTTGTGTTGTCAGGAGGGACTAGTTTGAATGAGAGACACAAGCATAAAATATTTCTAAAGCAAATTGTATCGTAGAATTAAAAATGTTTAAATCAAGGAGAAAACACTGGGAATGCACAAGTGACAAATGAACATTTCTGACGATGGGTACCGACTGATGTTCCCGTTAAGCTGCACGGCTGTCTGGAGGCTTCATAATGGAAAAAGCGCATGTGCGGAAATTTGAATGGTCCGCACAGGCTGTTAAAGGGGCATTGCACCCTCCAAGTAAATAGAGGGAACATTGGCACCGAGTGGAGTCGAGGTAGAAGATCAGCCATGATCTTATTGCAGGCTCAACGGCTATGTCCTTATGTACCCAAAACTTTAAACAGCCTTCTCTTTACAGATGTTGATGAACCTGCTGTGTGTTTCTAGCATTTCCTTATGTTTGCAGCATTATCAGGTGACCTTACTTGATAGCACGTTGGCCTCTTGAGTCAGAACTCTTTTTGGGAGGAAACTAAAACATTAAATCATTAAATCTGGGGGACACACCACCTCTTGAGTCAGATAGGTTCAAGCCCCATTCCAATCAGTCATAACACATCTCTTCAAAGGCCTTAGCTGCTCAATTGGTTTGTGGCTTATCTCTCTAATCAAGCAGATTAATCTCATTTCTCTGCATTGCCTCAAGGGCCTCATGGCTCACTGATGCCACAGAAGCATTGAATATGACAACACAGGAGGCAGACATTTGGTCCACCGTGCCTGTGCCAGCTCTTTGACAGATATCCAATTATCTCTGTCAAAGATAGTCCCATTCCCCTGCTCTTGGCCCAAAGCTCTGCAAATGATGCCTTTTCAAGTATATTATCTAATGCCCCTTTGATGTTACTACTGATTTTGCTTCCACCATCCTTTCAGGTAGTGCATTCCATGCACAGGCATCTTCCACCCTTTAGTATGTAGTTCGGAACCGAGACTGTCAGGTCCCTCGTTGAAACACCCGTGAACTCATCTATTTTTGGTGTGGAAGTAGGTCATCCTCGATACGAGTGACTACCTAATAATATACTGCATTCCAGATAACTTGCTGCATAAAAAAAATTCTCAGCTGGTCATGGTGACCAGAATTTTATGCAATACCCAGGTTCAGCATGCTGAGAGCACTGTACAGCATGACTTCTTGGGGATTTGAACTTAAATTTTGCATTCGTTCCCTTTCAATGCAATCATAAACTAGCTTAGTCATTACATGGATGGAAATTATTGGTCCAATGACAATTTTAAAACAAAATACTATCACAAAATGTGATTCATCTTGAGTTTGTGTGTCCCAATAAATAAAAACTAAACTTAAGTTCCATTTTCCTAGCACCACCAGGACAACAGAAATGGTGTTGTGCCACAGAAGTGAAGAAGACCTAGTTAAGATGCTTATTATTGCAGTCTCCTGAGGAAACTATGCCCTCAGCAGCAATATAATTTGAGAAGCATCCATAATTTTTTTTTTAAAGTCAAAAAAATTATTTTGTTTAGCGAAGATAATGGCCTTGCAAAAAATGGCATGAGAGGAGACTGGCTTCTGTTCTTGTTACTCTGTTCAAAGTATATCATCAGAAGGATGCAAGTCAAGCGAATACTACTCTATTATTTACTCTATGCCAATAATGTGCCACTGAGCAGAAAGAGTAACCAAATATACAGTCACTCTCGCAGGTAACGGTGCACAAATGTCTTGTTTCAAGTCATCAGTACCAGCTCTTCTATGGGAACTAACTTTTGTACAGGGCATGAGAAAAAATATAGGTGGGTTGAATAAAGGGGTAAATACGATGGGATACATGGGATGAGGACTCCTGCTCGTGTGGAAGATAAACACCAAGTGTGCTGGCTCGGTCGAACGACCTATTTCAGTGTTCTGACTTCTATATAATTCTAGCGTTGGAGGTGACGAGGTGGAGGCACTGGAATCGCAGCAACCACCTCAAAAGCTGCATCCACCACAAACGATGACAACTGAATTTTATGCTCGTGTCTACCACTCAAAATGGCCTCTCCAAATAACACAACTTTGGAAGGACAAACATATAATGCACACTATGAGAAGTTCACATGCCACCATTGCATTTAATTGAATAAGTAGTTGCACAAAAATGTCATTCTTCCTACTGACAATACTGACTGACGAACATTCTATCGCAGATACCTTGCTTTCCTCAAACAGTACGAGGCAAGTTCACTAAATTGGCTTGGGATACCGTGTCGTACATCAATAATGCTCTGATCATTTTTTATTCTATTGCTAGGCTGTCCAAGTTATGCAGCTTAAATGTCTTCGATTGTGTTTAATTGGAAGATCAACCATTCACTGCAGGGCACACAACCAAAATTTAACACTGAAGACTGGATCAACTGGGCTTGTATTCACTGGAGTTCAGAAGAATGAGAGGGGATCTCATAGAAACGTTTAAAATTCTGACGGGTTTAGACAGGTTAGATGCAGGAAAAATGTTCCCGATGTTGGGGAAGTCCAGAACCAGGGGTCACAGTCTAAGGATAAGGGGTAAGCCATTTAGGACCGAGATGAAGAGAAACTTCTTCACCCAGAGAGTGGTGAACCTGTGGAATTCTCTACCACAGAAAGTTGTTGAGGCCAATTCACTAAATATATTCAAAAAGGAGTTAGATGTAGTCCTTACTACTAGGGGATCAAGGGGTATGGCGAGAAAGCAGGAATGGGGTACTGAAGTTGCATGTTCAGCCATGAACTCATTGAATGGCGGTGCAGGCTTGAAGGGCCGAATGGCCTACTGCTGCACCTATTTTCTATGTTTCTATTTTTCTAAGAGCTCTTGCTGGACAGTTATTAATATATTAGCACCAATAAACCAAAGTGAGAAAGAAAAATCATATTCAAACCAATGCACTTCAATATTGTATTCATGCTTCTTGTGTGATAGTCTAAATACATCACCTCAAGTAACGTCTAACACTGGAATTAGAGAGAAAACAAACAGGCCATTGGGCGCTAGTCTTTATCTCCACACAAGCACTCGTCCTAATCTCCTGTTCCCACCGTGTTTCTTTACCCCTTTATTCCCCATTCCTTCAACAACCTATTCTTAAATTTTGACAGGTTCTCTTATCAACTGCTGTAGTGTTAGCACAGCCTCGCAACCCTGTGTAGCAAAAAAAATATATCCTCTCTGTCCTAAATCCCGTACATTTAATCTTATATCTACATCCCCTCATTCGAGAACCCTCTAAGTTGTCGTATACCGCGATCAAATTAATCTCCCTTATTTTAATGAAAATGGCCCCAATCTTTCAGGTCTTTATTTGTATTTGTACTCTCTCATAGCAGGCGGCCTAGTGAATCTGTGCTATTGCTTTCTAATAGTATTGAGACCAAAAGCAAAGGCACGTGTACATAAAGGACGTACAAGACTGAAAATGACTGGCTGGTCTGAAAAACCTATTTCTCTCCAGCAACTATTCCCTCAATATCTGTCAAATTCTCCGTTCAATTTCTCCACACTAGCCTCACTTTTGTACACCGATGTCTCCTTCAAGAGTCCATTCAATGCATTCATCATCTGCGCTATGTGCTCTATCCCTCTGGCTTTCAGATTGTTCTTTACTGTTTCTGCACACTGCTGTTGCTTTCAGTAAGCTATCCAATACCCTAGATCGCCATCCTCTGTTTTAATTTGTATCTCCACTGTTTATGTCCCTTCCCTAGTTTAATTACTGTTCATTTATCCACATTAAATGCAATTTGTCACTCATCAGCCCATCTTCTGAATCTAACCACACCCTTTTTTATTTGGTTTGCTAGTCTCTACGGTTTGAAACAGCCCCCTCCCAAATATGGTATCATATGCAAACTTAACCAACTTTTGTCTGTCCCCAACTCCAAATAGTTCACATAAACTGGAAAGAGCAATGGTCGACACGACAAAGATTCACCTGCCAGCAGATCAAATTAACATTACTCCTTACAGAACCACCCTTCACTTTCTCTGATTCAGCCAATTTCCAAACCACATATGGCCTTTTATTCCATGCTGTTCTATTCTGTGGCCGAATTACTTGCTTGGTACGGTATTAAAAGCCTTTCAGAAACCGAAATATAATTGCATTCACAGAACTTCTGTTGATGAGCTCTGTAATTTCTTTGAATGAAGCACTTTCAAAACAAAGTGCCTGAAAATTGCGGTTGGTAGTCTCCGAGCGAAATTCTTTTTACGAAAATACCTGGTGGTCCTGCGCTCCGAGACCGAGATGCGCAGTCCAGCGTACAGCCCCATGTCTTCCCAGAGCGTATGCCTATCCCGGGATCATGTGGGCCTGTTCCACCAATCACAATGTAGTACTCTCATTCATCGTAATGGGAGCTCAGAGTTGGACACCAGGAAAATTCCCCTACTCTTCTTCAAATTGTGCGATGGGATCTTTTATGTCCACTTAAGCTCAGTTTAACATCACATCTGATCGGTGGTACCTCTGATGGTACAGTATTACTCAGCACTACAATGAAGTATCCAGCCTCCATCATGCGCTAAGCCTCAAATTATAAGCCAAGACCTCTCTCCCATAAATCCATGCTAACTCCCTCTTACATCACCATACCCGTACACGCATTTCATGTATTTTATCCACAACACTGGCCTACAGTTTCCTGGGTCTTCCCTATGGCCTTTATAAAAGATTGTTGCAGGTACCTGTAGCTACTTTCCAATTCTAGGGCATTACTCTAGATTCTAATGATCTTGTTAGATAATGACAAAGATATGACTAAATTTGCGAGCTACTCCTCTAAGTACCCTTTTATGAAGTCCATTTGGAGCTGGTCCCTTGTCTTCCTTCAACTTCTTCAGTCTACCAGCGATTGCTTATCTGAAACTTCTATTTCTTTCAGTACTTTCTCCACCCTCCCAGAAATTCAAGTTACCTGCTGGGGGGACTTGCAATGGGATCCCTAGCTGAACACACAAAAGAGTAATTCAATAAGTCTGTTTGTTGCACTTTGTTCATTTGTAATCGTGCATATATTTCAATGGCCACACAGTTATATAATTTTTTTTATCTGGTTGCTGCAAATATATAGACACATATGCCTGGAAATTTCCCCCCAAATATTCCCCACGATCCTAACCTCATTTTCTATTTTAGTTTTCCTGAACAGTTACTTAGTGGCTTGTACCTCAATTTTAAATGTGTGTCAGTCCATTGTGCTTTATACTTTAGAAACAAGGGGCCCGAAATTGGTGGCCTTACCGCCCACTGCCACCGAGTTTTTTTTAGCCGCTCTCCCCTCGGTGACCGATTCCTCCAGGTCTGCATCCGACGGGAGGGGAGTACCGCTGGGAACCGCCCGCTGACGGCCAAGTCGCGTAAGTGACCTCCCGCCTGCCAAACTGGCATATGGGTGCGGGCAGGAATCGGGGGCAGCAGGGGGAAGGACCGCTGCGTGGAAGCAGATCTATCCCCGACGGTAGGTAAGAAGACCTGTAAAAAAAGGTTAGTAAACATCTTTTAATTTTTTATTTTTCAGCGTCTTAGCTGAATGGGGTCCCCTGAAGTTCCGGTGTTTTGTTTTCGTGAAGGTTTTTACTTTTTAGTGCCCCACTCCCTCCCCGGGCTCAACTCAATCCTCAGTGGCACTTTGACAAGGTTCGCATTTGCCGGCGAGGTTCAGAGCTGCGCTTGCTAAACCCAGATTGACGACGTAAACCGTTATTTGGCCACCGGGTGGGTAGTGCAACCTCTGTTGGAGGGATCTTCCTGGCAACGTACCGCCCGCTCTCTCGGCGGCCCTTTTGACGGCACTTGGCTTCCACCAAGTTAGGGCCCAAGCTTCTGATTTTATGCCCTGCATTACTTCCATTGTTGCCCACATCAGTCATTTCCCTTAGTTACCCTTCTTCCCTAGTGTTATCTATTGGTTCTGCATTCTGTATGGTATTTTTAAATATGGTCCACTTTCCTTGCACGCTTTTCTCCTCAAATTGCTCAGTCAAGTTTCCTTTACTCCTTTCTATCCCTTCAAAATCTACCTTTTTAAAGTTGGTGGTTTCTATTGCATTCGTACTTATATCCCCATAGTGATTCTCTGAAAATAAAGCTGCATTATAGGCCGATCATATTTTTACTTTAAAATGTAATTCCTCAATGTCATCAATAATTGATCCAACTTTTGATACTGAGTTAACTGTGCAAATTTATAGAAATCAGGCAGAGATTAAAAGGCCATTTGTCACAATCCTACTTCAGGATACCATGAAACAATACCCTCCATTTAAGAAAATGAAAATCATCCATTAATGATGTGTATATCAACCACTGCGTTTATTTTACTAGCATTCAAATACAGCCCTCACAATTATAAAGGAGAGGTCTGTTATTGAAGTGCAAAGATGTGGAAAATTCACAGTCATTTCAGATACAATCATTTTGAACTGCTGCATGCTTAATTACCCTTTGTTATTATGTTGGTGAATGCAGTAGAATACAGACAAGTCATATCCTGACGTTTCTCTCTCTTCACCATCATATTTAAGTTTTCTTATGGATTCCTTATAGCCAATGTTTCCGAAAGTAGAAGAGACCGCGACATAAGAGCATCAGAAACAGATTTCAGGTGGAATTACGGGAGTCTGGATGGGCAGGAGAGATTTCCACCCCGCCACCCCTCCTCCCCACCCCGGTGTGAGACTCAGTGCTAGGATTCCACCCTGTTTACAGTGGCCCTTTGAAATTCCAGTAAATACGCAGGTTAACGCTGGCCGAGCCCAGTCAGTTCCACTCATTCCACCCTCATTTCCTCAGGGAAATTCATGCAAGCTGAGAGCTGGCAGAAGGGACTGAAAATATCCCAATCCCGTATTGGAAAACATTTTATTCAGTCGTGGGATGTGGGCGTTACTGGCAAGGCCAGCATTTATTGCCCATCCCGAATTGCCCTTAAGATGGTGGTGAGCCGCCTTGTTGAACCGCTGCAGTCCACGTGGTGAAGATACTCCCACAGTGCCCTTCGGGAGGGAGTTCCAGGTTTTTGACCCAGCGACGATGAAGGAACGGCCGATATATTTCCAAGTCAGGATGGTGCGTGACTTGGAGGGGGGAACTTGGGAGGTGATGGTTTTTCCATGCACCTGCTGCCCTCGTCCTTCTAGATGGTAGAGGTTGCGGGTTGAGGAGGTGCTCCGATGAAGCGTTGGCGAGTTGCTGCAGTGCATCTTGTAGATGGTACATACTGCAGCCACAGTACGCCGGTGTTGGAGGGAGTGAATGTTTAATGTGATGCAGCAAAGCCCCTTGGTTAGCCCTTACATGACTTCCTCTCACCACCAGAGTGGCAAGGTGATGCTTAAATCTTCTAACCGCTGGCTCGAGGCAGGCAATGCCGATGTACCTGCTGCAGCCATGCAAAGGACCTCGGGCCTGCAATTTGCATCAGGCACAGGAGGTATTATGTAGGTTAAAATCTTAATAGCACAGGAGTAATGGGCCAATTGATTTCCACTGTGCTGTAATTTCTATGATTCAATCAGAGGCAACAACATATTTATACAGCGCCTTTAACGTAGTGAAACGTTCCAAGGCGCTTCACAGGAGTATTAAGAAATAAAAATGACACCGAGCCGCAAAAGTAGAAATTAGCGCAGGTGACCAGCTTGGTCAAAGAGGTAGGTTTTAAGAAGAGTCTTGAAGGAGAAAAGAGAGATAGAGAGGCGGAGAGGTTTAGGGAGGGAGTTCCAGAGCTTGGGGCCGACGCAACAGAAGGCACAGCCACCAAAGGTTGAGTGATTATAATCAGAGATGCTCAGGAGGGCAGAAATAGATGAGCGCAGACATCTCATAAGAACATAAGAAATAGGAGGAGGAGTAGACCACCTGGCCCCTCGAGCCTGCTCCACCATTCAATAAGATCATGGCTGATCTGATCATGGACTCAGCTCCACTTCCCTGCCCGCTCCCCATAACCCTTTATTCCCTTCTCGCTCAAAAATCTGTCTATCTCCGCCTTAAATATATTCAATGACCCAGCCTCCACAGCTCTCTGGGGCAGAGAATTTCATAGATTTACAATGCTCAGAAGAAATTCCTCCTCATCTCAGTTTTAAATGGGCGGCCCCTTATTCTGAGACGATGTCTCCTAGTTTTAGTTTCCCCCATGAGTGAAATATCCTCTCTGCATCCACCTTATCAAGCCCCCTCATTATCTTATTCACCTCTCATTCTTCTCAACTCCAATGAGTATAGGCCCAACCTACTCAACCTATCTTCATAAGTCCAACCCTCATCTCCGGAATCAACCTAGTGAACTTTCTCTGAACAGCCTCCAATGCAAGTATATCCTTCCTTAAATATGACCAAAACTGTACACAGCACTCCAGGTGTGGCTTCACCAATACTCTGTACAGTTGTAGCAGGACTTCTCTGCTTTTATACTCTATCCCCCTTGCAATAAAGGCCAACATTCCATTTGTATTCTTGATTACTTGCTGTGCTTGCGTACTAACTTTTTGTGTTTCATGCACAAGGAACCCCAGGTTTCTCTGTACCGCAGCACTTTGCAATTTTTATCCATATAAATTATTTCTTTTTCTATTTTTTCTGCCAAAGTGGATAACCTCATATCTCTGCAGCCGCTTCTTTTAAGACCCTAGGGATGATTGTGGGGACTGGAGGAGATTACAGAGATAGGAGGGGCAAGGCCATGGAGGGATTTAAAAAATAAGGATGAGAATTTTGAAATCGAGGCATTACTTAACCGGAAGCCAATGTAGGTCAGCAAGGACAAGGGTGATTGGGCGAGCAGGACTTGGTGTGAGTTAGGACACGGACTGCCGAGTTTTGGATCATAGAAACATAGAAAATAGGTGCAGGAGTAGGCCATTTGACCCTGCACCACCATTCAATAAGATCATGGCTGATCATTCACCTCAGTACCCCTTTCCTGCTTTCTCTCCATACCCCTTGATCCCTTGAGCCGTAAGGGCCACATTAACTCCCTCTTGAATATAGCCAATGAACTGGCATCAACAATTCTCTGCGGTAGGGAATTCTACAGGTTAACAACTCTGAGTGAAGAAGTTTCTCTTCATCAGTCCTAAATGGCTTACCCCTTATCCTTAGACTATGTACCCTGGTTCTGGACTTCCCCAACATCGGGAACATTCTTCCAGCATCTTACCTGTCCAGTCCTGTCAGAATTTTATATGTTTCTATGAGATCCCCTCTCATCCTTCTAAATTCCAGTGAATACAGGCCCAGTCGATCCAGTCTCTCCTCATATGTCAGTCCTGCCATCCCAGGTATCAGTCTGGTGAACCTTCGCTGCACTCCCTCAATAGCAAGAACGTCCTTCCTCAGATTAGGAGACCAAAACGGAACACAATATTCCAGGTGAGGCCTCACCAAGGCTCTGTACAACTGCAGTAAGACCTCCCTGCTCTTATACTCAAATCTCCTAACTATGAAGGGCAACATACCATTTACCTTCTTCACCGCCTGCTGTACCTGCATGCCAACTTTCAATGACTGATGTACCATGACTCCCAGGTCTCGTTGCACCTCCCTTTTTCAAATCTGCTGCCATTCAGATAATATTCTGCCTTCATGTTTTTGCCACCAAAGTGGATAACCTCACATTTATCCACATTATACTGCATCTGCCATGCATTTGCCCACTCATCTAACCTGTCCAAGTCACGCTGCAGCCTCTTAGCATCCTCCTCACAGCTCACACCGCACAGCTCACCCAGTTTAGTGTCATATGCAAACTTGGAGATATTACACTCAATTCCTTCATCCAAATCATTGATGTATATTGTAAATAGCTGGGGTCCCAGCACTGAGCCCTGCGGCATCCCACTAGTCACTGCCTGCCATTCTGAAAAGGACCCGTTAATCCTGACTCTCTGCTTCCTGTCTGCCAACCAGTTATCTATCCACGTCAGTACATTACCCCCAATACCATGTGCTTTAATTTTGCACACCAATCTCTTGTCTAGCCTTTTGAAAGTCCAAATACACCACATCCACTGGTTCTCCCTTGTCCACTTTACTAGTTACATCCTCAAAAAATTCTAGAAGATTTGTCAAGCATGATTTCCCCTTCATAAATCCATGCTGACTTGGACCGATCCTGTCACTGCCATCCAAATACGCTGCTATTTCATCTTTAATAATTGATTCCAACATTTTTCCCACTACTGATGTCAGGCTAACCGATCTATATATAACCTGTTTTCTCTCTTCCTCCTTTTTAAAAAAAGTGGTGTTACATTAGCTACCCTCCAGTCCATAGGAACTGATCCAGAGTCGATAGACTGTTGGAAAATGATCACCAATGCATCCACTATTTCTTGGGCCACTTCCTTAAGTACTCTTGGATGCAGACCATCAGGCCCCGGGGATTTATCGGCCTTCAATCCCATCAATTTCCCGAACACAATTTCCCGCCAAATAAGGATTTCCTTCAGTTCCTCCTTCTCATGAGACCCTCGGTCCCCTAGTATTTCCGGAAGGTCATTTGTGTTTTCCTTCGTGAAGACAGAACCAAAGTATTTGTTCAATTGGTCTGCCATTTCTTTGTTCCCCATTATAAATTCACCTGAATCCGACTGCAAGGGACGTTTGTCTTCACTAATCTTTTTCTCTTCACATATCTATGGAAGCTTTTACAGTCAGTTTTTATGTTCCCAGCAAGCTTCTTCATACTCTATTTTCCCCCTCCTAATAAAACCCCTTGTCCTCCTCTGCTGGATTCTAAATTTCTCCCAGTCCTCAGGTTTGCTGCTTTTTCTGACCAATTTATATGCCTCTTCCTTGGATTTAACACTATCCTTAATTTCCCTTGTTAGCCACGGTTGAGCCACCTTCCCCGTTTTATTTTTTACTCCAGACAGTGATGTACAGTTGTTGAAGTTCATCCATGTGATCTTTAAATGTTTGCCATTGCCTATCCACCGTCAACCCTTTAAGTATCATACGCCAGTCTATTCTAGCCAATTCACGTCTCATACCATCGAAGTTAGCTTTCCTTAAGTTCAGGACCCTAGTCTCTGAATTAACTATGTCACTCTCCATCTTAATAAAGAATTCTACCATATTATGGTCACTCTTCCCCAAGGGGCCTCGCACAACAAGATTGCTCATTAGTCCTTTCTCACTACACATCACCCAGTCTAGGATGGCCAGCCCTCTAATTGATTCCGACATATTGCTCTAGAAAAGCATCCCTAATACACTCCAGGAAATCCTCCTCCACCATATTGCTACCAGTTTGGTTAGCCCAATCTATATGTAGATTAAAGTCACCCATGATGACTGCTGTACCTTAATTGCACGCATCCCTAATTTCTTGTTTGATGCTGTCCCCAACCTCACTATTACTATTTGGTGGTCTGTACATAACTCCCACTAGCGTTTTCTGCCCTTTGGTATTATGCAGCTCCACCCATACAGATTCCACATCATCCAAGTTAATGTCCTTCCTTACTATTGCATTAATTTCCTCTTTAACCAGCAATGCTACACCACCTCCTTTTCCTTCCTGAATGTTGAATACCCCTGGATGTTGAGTTCCCAGCCTTGGTCACCCTGGAGCCATGTCTCCATGATGCCAATTATATCAAATTTGTTAATTGCTGCCTGCGCAGTTAATTCCTCCACCTTATTCCAAATACTCCTCGCATTGAGGCACAGAGCCTTCAGGCTTGTCTTTTTAACACACCTCTAGTTTACGTACGTTAGAATGTGGGAGACCAACCAGGAGTGCGTTGGAATGGTCAAGTCTAGCGGTAACAAATGAATGGATGAGGGCTTCAGTAACGGATGAGCTGAGGCAAGGACGGATATGGGTGATGTTACGGATGTGGAAATAGGCAGTCTTAGTTATGTTGCAAATATGACACCAAGGTTGTCAACAGTCTGGTTCAGCCTCAGACAGAAGTTGGGGAGAGGGATGGAGTCAGTGGCTGAGGAACGGAGTTTGTGGTGGGGACTGAAAACAATGGCTTCTTGAGATACCTGGTAGTCAATTCCCAACTTATTAAAAATCTTGAGCGATTTCAAGGCAACTCTTTCCAGTTAGGCAAGGCAGGATGGGTTGAATGATCTTCCTTAATGATCTTTTAAGTAACAGGTGGATATAGCAAGAGGCGCACCTCCACATAACTTTCCCACGGCCTCCAATTATCTTAATTTCTAATAATTTATGTATTTTGCCAGAAAGGTGAAGCCACTCAGTTCTGCTGTGTTCAATTTTTTTTTCTCATTTTGGTCCAGCGTCAGTGTCAAATGCAGCACAATTCAAATGTGGAGCATAGGTTCTTCTACTCTGCCTCCACCTGTCTTAACTCTAAAATCTGACAGAAGCAATCCCGACTGCACCAGTATGTCATTTCCATTTTTCACATCAGCCACACTTGCAGGTTCTGGCAAAGGCAAACAATTCATGCTGAACATGTCCAGTTTCACACTGTGATGGAGGTAGAGACAGCCCCAAACTATTTCCCATAGTTATCTTTAGCCAGCAGAGAAATAAGACTTAAATCCATCAGCCCGAATCACATTGAAATAGATCCTACAGCATAAATCCACACTTCATTGCGGCTTAAACTGTAAAAAAAAAGGCTTGCGATAGCCAAATTACAGTCACAGGTAAACAAATCTAGTTAATAAAAGATTAGATTTGAGCCTGGTCCCGAGAGCATTGGTCGCCTCAACAATTTTTGCTACCGGTGTTCATAAATTATGCATTTTACCAGAGATGAGTGACTTTGAGGTCTTTAATAGCATGTTATTTTAGTTACTGCCGCACTGTCAATTGCTACCTAGATAATAAAGCACGTTACATAAAATTAATTACAATCATATTAGTTGTGTAACGTCTCAAATAAAGCAAAGTGACTGAGTACTGTAGACTTGAGTAAGTGTGACCTTAGTCTCTTTATTCTGACTCGAGTGCCTGCACAGCATGGGAGGCCTGCTTATATACAATGCTGCCAAGGGATGCTGGGATCCCTTGGGACGCCAACAGATGCGCCCTCTGGTGGCGGTAGAATGCTGGTTACAAGGTGTTGCATACATAAGTTGGAGCACAGGAGGAAGCTGTTCAACCCATCGTGCCTGCACCAGTGATGACTGTTCAACTGTAGCTATGTAGTCTAATCCCATTTCAATGTGTGTTCTCTGTAATGAAAGCTATTACCTTTCTGCTCTTCTCCTCTTAGGCCGTCCCTCGGAGTCAAGGATGACTTGTTTCCACACTAAAAATGAGTTCTCAGGTGACTGATGAGTCCAATGAGGGACTTAGTCTCTGTCACAGGTGGGACTGATGGTGGTTGAAGGAATGGGTTGGTTGGGTCCTTGAGTTGTCGTGCGCTCCTTCCGCTGTCTACGCTTGGTTCCAGCTTGCTCCCGGTGAAGAGACTAGAGGTGTTTGGCGCCTTCCCGGATGTTTTCCTCCACTTTGAGCGGTCTTGGGCCAGGGATTTCTAAGTGTCAGTGGGGATGTTGCATTTTTTCCAAGGAGGCTTTTGCGGGTGTCGTTGAAGCGTTTCCTCTGTCCACTTGGGGCTCGCTTGCTGTGTCGTGGGAGTCTCGTGTCAGGCATGCTGACGACGTGGCCCATCCAACAGAGTTGTTCGAGCGTGGTCAACGCTTCGATGCTGGGGATGTTGGCCCGAATAAGAACACAGACGTTGGTGTGCCTATCCTGCCAATGGATTTGCCGGATCTTGCGGAAGATACATGATCTCATTTCTCTTATCTGGAAGGATGAGAGCATTCCAGGGGATCTCAGAGACGTCGTAATCATGACCATCTTCAAGAAAGGCGACAAGTCAGATTGCGGTAATTATAGAGGAGTTTACCCGCTGTCTGCCACAGGGAAAGTCATTGCAAGAATCCTCCTCAATCGCCTTCTCCGTGTGGCTGAAGAGCTCCTCCCAGAGTTACAATGCGGATTCCGCCCCCTAAGGGGCACAATGGACATGATCTTCACCGCGTGGCAAATATAAGAGAAATGCAGGGAACAGCACAGTCCTGTACTGGCCCTCTTTGACCTCACAAAGGCCTTTGACACTGTCAACCATGAGGGACTGCGGAGCGTTCTCCTCCATTTCGGCTGCCCTCAAAAGTCTGTCACCATCCTTCGCCTGCTTCACGATGACATGCAAGCCGTGATCCTGACCAACGGATCCACCACAGACACACTCCATGTTTGGACCTGGGTCAAGCAAGGCTGTGTCATCGCACCAATGTTCTTCGATATCTTCCTTGCTGCAATGCTCCATCTCGCCCTCAGTAAGCTCCCTGGAGTGGAGCTAATTTACAAAACAAACGGGAATCTGTTCAACCTCCGCCACCTCCAGGCTAGATCCAAGGTCATCCCATCCTCGTCATGGAATTACAATAGGCAGACGACGCCTGCGCACATTTGAAGGCTGAACTCCAAGCCATGGTCAACACCTTCACCGAAGCGTACAAGAGCATGGGCCTTACACTAAACATCCATAAGACCAAGGTCCTCCACCAACCTGCCCCACCACAAAGCATTATCAAATTCCACGTCGAGGTCTTGGACAATGTGGACCTTTTTCCATACCTCGGGAGCCTGTCAACAAGGGCAGAAATAGACGATGAGGTCCAAAACCGCCTTCAGTGTGCCAGTGCAGCCTTCGGTCACCTGAGGAAGAGTGTGTTTGAAGACAAGGACCTCAACCCCGGCACCAAGTTCATGATCCACAGAGCAGTTGTTATATCCGGCCTCCTACATGGTTCAGAGACATGGACTATGTACAGCCGGCACCTCAAAACACTGGAGAAGTACCACCAACGCTGCCTCTGCTTTCCACTCTACAAGGTAACACATCAGTTTTGTAAAGGCAATGTCATGTTCCAAACCAAGAAATTTCCTTGGGTCAGCTGTGGCTCAGTGGGTAGCTCACTCGCCCCCGAGAAAGAAGTCCCACTCCAGGAACTTGCACATAAATCTAGGCTGACGCTCCAGTGCAGTGCTGAGGGAGTGCTGCACTGTCATAGAAATTTACAGCACGGAAGGAGGTCATTTCGGCCCATCCTGTTCACGCTGGCCGACCCAGAATTATCCAGCCTCATCCCACTTTCCAGCTCTTGGTCTGTAGCCCTATAGGTTACGGCACTTTAAGTGCACATCCAAGTATCTTTTAAATGTGGTGAGGGTTTCAGCCTCTACTATCCTTTCGGGCACTGAGTTCCAGACCCCCTCCCACCCTCCGAATGAAGACATTTTGCCTCATATCGCCTCTAAACTTCTCCCCAATTACTTTAAATCTGTGCCTGGTTGTTGACCCCTCTGCCAAGGAAAACAGATCCTTCCTATCCACTCTATCCAGGCCCCTCATAATTTTATACACCTCAATCAGGTCTTCCCTTCTCTGTTCCAAAGAAAACAGACCCAGCATCTCCAATCTTTCCTCAGCCAAAATTCTCCAGTCGAGGCAACATTCTTGTAAATCTCCTCTGCATCCTTTCCAGTGCAATCACATCCTTCCTATAATATGGAGACCAGAACTGCACACAGAACACCAGCGCGGCCTAACCAGTGTGTTATACAGTTCAAGCATAAACTCCTTGGTTATGCTTGATTTATAAAGGCAAGTATTCCATATGCCTTCTTAACCACTTTATCTACCTGGCCTGCTGCCTTCAGGGATCTGTGGACCTGCACTCCAAGGTCCCTTTGTTCTTCTGCACTTTTCAGTGTCATACCATTTAATGTGTATTCCCTTGCCTTGTTAGACCTCCCTAAATGCATTACCTCACAATTATCCGGATTGAATTCCATTTTCCACTGTTCTGCCCAACTGACCTGTATACTGATATCTTCCTGCAGTCCACAGCTATCTTCTTCAGTATCAACCACACAGCCAATTTTAGTGTCATCTGCAAACTTCTTAATCATACCCCCAACATTGAAGTCCAAGTCATTGACATATACCGCAAAAAGCAAAGGACCCAGCACTGAGCCCTGCAGAACCCCACTGTATACAGCCTTCCAGTCACAAAAACACCCATCAGAGGTGCGTTTTTTGGATGAGACATTAAACCAAGGCCCCCTCTGCTCTCTCTCAAGTGACATAAAAGATCCCATGGCACTATTTCGAGGAAGAGCAGGGAAGTTATCCCTGGTGTCCTGGATAATATTTATCCCTCAATCAACATAACAAAAAACACAGATTATCTGCTCATTATTACATTGCTGTTTGTGGGAATTTGCTATGCGCATTTCCCACATTACAACAGTGTCTACACTCCAAAAGTACTTCATGAGCTGTAAAGCGCTTTGAGATGTTCGGTGGTCGTGACAGGCACTACAGAAATGCAAGTCTTTCTTTCTTTGTACGAGACAGGTGCTTTAGGCTACTATATCACGTGCCAAACAAATTAAATTGAAACAGCAGCAGTGTATAATTATGGCAAGACTACTTTACAAGTGACAAATTTTAACGCATGTTTTAATAGATTGCAAGTCACAACTAAAATCTTATCAGACAATTGGGTAACTAATAAAAGCAGCAGGTTTCATCTGGCACTATATTACAAGCACTAATGACGTGGCAGATGTAGTTTCCCCTGCTGTTACCTATAGCCCACTAGCATCACAAGACAGCAGAGCTCGCAGAGGATGGGGAGGCATTTGTATGCATGTACATGCCAACGCTTTCTGACAGTGCTATTATCTATTTACCCAAATGGTTTACATTAGTCTTTTGGGTACTGGAGTTTGTGCATATAGGCACGGCATATAAAGCAGTGATTACCACACATCAAGGTTTGTTTAACCACTGGAAGGCTGGCTACCCGAGTACACTATGTAGATCATCTGTGCATCATTTGCTGAACGATCAATTTTATTTTTTAAGAAATCAGATTTCTGCCCTAACCTGAAGGCACAGACTGTTGCTGGAATACTGTTTCATCAGCACAGCCAGACGCTCGCGTACCTTGCCCAATCTTTCGCCATGGGCCTGTCTAGCCCTAGAGGGGAGACAGGCAATTTTCCCATGGAGGTTTCACAACTAAGTTATTTACACTCAAACTGTATGCGCGGAAAAACATTTTACAACATTGGTCACCTGATAACTGTCAGGAATGAGAACTCTGGCAGATGGGCACTCTTCCCCCAATTCCTGCAGTTCTGGTCACCACAGTGCAGCAAAGATGTGATTGCACTGGAGAATTTTGGCTATGAGGAAAGATTGGAGATGCTGGATCTGTTTTCACTGGAACAGAGGAGGCTGAGGGGAGACCTGACTGAGGTGTATAAAACTATGAAGGGTCTGGATTGAATGGATAGGAAGGACCCGTTTCCCTTGGCGGAGAGGTCAACAACCAGGGGGAAAAGTAATTGGAGGGAGGTTTAGAGGGGAAATTTCTTCACCCAGAGAGTGGTGGGGTTCTGGAACTCACTGCCTGAAAGGGTGGTAAAGGCAGAAACACTCACCACATTTAAAAGATACTTGGATGTGTACTTAAAGTGCCGTAACCTACAAGGCTATGGACCAAGAGCTGGAAAGTGGGATTAGGCTGGATAGCTCTTGGTCGGCCAGCACAGACACGATGGGCCGAATGGCCTCCTTCTGTGCTACAAATTTCTATGATTCTATCTCCTCACCCCTATCAGGAAGCACCGAGGTCTCAACAAGTACCTAAAGTGTTGCCTCGGCTGACATCTGCTAACTCAGGCAGCATGTGTGTCAGGGAGCTTAAAAGTATATACTGAAAAACCAATGCATAGGATATATGGAATAGAAACAGGCCATTCGGCATAATCAGTCCATACCGTCGTTTATGCTCCACTCGAGCCTCCTCCTGTTTTTCCTCATCGAAGTCTATCAGCATAACCCTCTATTCCCCTCTCCCTTATAGGCTTGTCTAGCCTCCCATGGATGTCAGCTGTGACCAGAATACTTCCTTTATGGGATTGACTATTTGTACTGTACTTTTTCTGTCCTTCTGCGCATGCGTCCTGTCAAGACTCTGCCCCCGATGCTTCCTGCCTGAACCGGAAATGGCGGAATCCAAAGTGAGACCCCGAACTGGAAGTAAGACCCTGCAATCAGTCCGACCACGTTCCGCGAGCAACCTGGGTGGGAAAAGAGGAGGGGGCGAAGGGGCGCGTGCCCAGGGGCGAGAGGGCGAGACCGGGGACGAGCCGGGGAGCAAGCGGGCGAGGGCGAGGGGGCGAGCCCGGGGGGCATTGCTGGACAGGCTAATGGGACTCAAGGTAGACAAGTCCCCTGGTCCTGATGAAATGCATCCCAGGGTATTAAAAGAGATGGCGGAAGTGATAGCAGATGCATTCGTTATAATCTACCAAAATTCTCTGGACTCTGGGGAGGTACCAGCGGATTGGAAAGCAGCTAATGTAACGCCTCTATTTAAAAAATGGGGCAGACAAAAGGCAGGTAACTATAGGCCGGTTAGTTTAACATCTGTAGTGGGGAAAATGCTTGAAACTATCATTAAGGAAGAAATAGCGGGACATCTAGATAGGAATAGTGCAATCAAGCAGACACAGCATGAATTCATGAAGGGGAAATCATGTTTAACTAATTTACTGGAATTCTTTGAGGATTTAACGAGCATGGTGGATAGAGGTGTACCGATGGATGTGGTGTATTTAGATTTCCAAAAGGCATTCGATAAGGTGCCACACAAACGGTTACTGCAGAAGATAAAGGTACGCGGAGTCAGAGGAAATGTATTAGCATGGATAGAGAATTGGCTGGCTATCAGAAAGCAGAGAGTTGGGATAAATGGGTCATTTTTGGGTTGGAAATCGGTGGTTCGTGGTGTGCCACAACTGTTTACAATATACATAGATGACCTGGAAGAGGGGACAGAGTGTAGTGTAACAAAATTTTCAGATGACACTAAGATTAGTGGGAAAGCGGGTTGTGTAGAGGACACAGAGAAGCTGCAAAGAGATTTGGATAGGTTAGTGAATGCGCAAAGGTTTGGCAGATGGAATACAATGTCGGAAAATGTGAGGTCATCCACTTTGGGAAAAAAAAAAACAGTAAAAGGGAATATTATTTGAATGGGGAGAAATTACAACATGCTGTGGTGCAGAGGTATCTGGGGGTCCTTGTGCATGAATCCCAAAAAGTTAGTTTGCAGGTGCAGCAGGTAATCAGGAAGGCGAATGGAATGTTGGCCTTCATTGCGAGAGGGATGGAGTACAAAAGCAGGGAGGTCCTGCTGCAACTGTATAGGGTATTGGTGAGGCCGCACCTGGAGTACTGCGTGCAGTTTTGGTCACCTTACTTAAGGAAGGATATACTGGCTTTGGAGGGGGTACAGAGACGATTCACTAGGCTGATTCCGGAGATGAGGGGGTTACCTTATGATGATAGATTGAGTAGACTGGGTCTTTCCTCGTTGGGGTTCAGAAGGATGAGGGGTGATCTTGTAGAAACATTTAAAATAATGAAAGGGATAGACAAGATAGAGGCAGAGAGGTTGTTTCCACTGGTAGGGGAGACTAGAACTAGAGGGCACAGCCTCAAAATATGGGGGAGCCAATTTAAAACCGAGTTGAGAAGGAATTTCTTCTCCCAGAGGGTTGTGAATCTGTGGAATTCTCTGCCCAAGGAAGCAGTTGAGGCTAGCTCATTGAATGTATTCACGTCACAGATGGATAGATTTTTAACCAATAAGAAAATTAAGGGTTATGGGGAGAGGGCGGGTAGGTGGAGCTGAGTCCACGGCCAGATCAGCCATGATCTTGTTGAATGGCGGAGCAGGCTCGAGGGGCTAGATGGCCTACTCCTGTTCCTAATTCTTATGTTCTTATGAGGGCGAGAGCGAGAGCGAGCCTGGGGCCGAGAGAGTGCACGCGCCTGGGGTACGGGAGAGAGAGAGAGCGCACGCTCGAGGGCGAGAGAGAGCGCGCGCGCCTGGGCGTGGGGGGGGGGGGGATAAGGGAGAGGGCGGGAGGGAGAAGGAGGGGAAGAGAGAGAGAGAGAGAGAGAGAGAGAGAGAGAGAGAGAGAGAGAGAGAGAGAGAGAGAGAGAGAAAGAGAGAGAGAGAGAGAGAGGGCGCGATCTTTGGGAGGAGAGGGGGAGAGAGGCTGAGAGAGACTGTGGGGTGCAGAGAGAGAGAGTGTGAGACTGGGGGGTAGAGAGAGAGAGAGAGAGACTGGGGGGGTAGAGAGAGAGAGAGAGAGAGAGAGAGAGAGAGACTGGGAGGTAGAGAGAGCGAGAGAGAGCGAGAGAGAGCGAGAGAGAGCGAGAGAGAGCGAGAGAGAGCGAGAGAGAGCGAGAGAGAGAGACACTGGGGGGTAGAGAGAGAGAGACACTGGGGGGTAGAGAGAGAGAGACACTGGGGGGTAGAGCGAGAGAGAGAGAGACACTGGGGGGTAGAGCGAGAGACTTGGGGGGGGGACAGGGGACAGAGGTTCTGCCAATGCAGAAGACACGGTACTGTCACGATTTACTTCATACCTAATAAACCTGTTAACAATCCGCACACAATGCCCCATCTATGGGGGGGCGGTGCAGGTAAGGTCATGCACTTGAGCTGTTTTAAGGGACTTCAGCTGGAAGAGGCAGCACTTGTGCTGGGGGGCAAGGGACAATGGCTGGGGGAGGCAGCACTTGTGCTGGGGTAAGGGACTTCGGCTAGCACTTGGTGGCTTCTGGGGAGATCTATCCTCTGTGGCTTCTGGAAGTCAAAGTGGATCAAGTTACAATTTGCGAAGTCAGTGAGAACTTGGGTTGGGCGGTTCCAGTTGCACATTCCAGAGAAACTTCAGGATGTGGCTTATCCTCCAATGGGACCGATCAGAGACAAATAAAGGCAGCCATTTTTACAGTACAAATAAACGCTTCCTTCCTTTATTCCGTCTTCCCTTCTTCTGCAGCTTTTTGAAGCCAGTGATCAATTCATTATTACTACACTTAGCTAATCTTTCCTCCTATCCCTTTAAATCTGGGTGATATCCTGCGTAAGTGGCCCTTGATACATTGTAGGTTATGACTCTGGGGCCAAAAACCAAAAGTAAATTCATCACACACACTACTTCACAACTGAACTTGGTGGTGCAGACCTCCAAAGACAAGGGCAGTCAGCGCACGGAAACACCACCACTTCAAGTCACACACCATCCTGACTTGGAAACATATTGCTGCTCCTTCCTTGTCGTTGGATCATAATTCTGGAATTTTCCATTCACCACACGGAATGCAGCGGTTCAAGACAGCGGCTTGCCGCCCCCTTCTCAAGGGCAACTAGGGATGGGCAATAAATGCCGGCCTTGCCAGCAACGGCCATATCCCGCGAAAGAATTAATAGAATCATGAAAAATAGAAACGGAAGTCTGCACGTTCAACAGTAAAAGTGGAGAGTGTTATTCATTGAAGCAGCTTGAGAAAGTAACGACCCAGTCTCTCCAATTTTATACAAAACATGATTTTCTCCACCAGATTAGCAATACCCATTACAAATCCATTTGCAGGATTAGTAACGAACAAGTTATGGGGAGACTCATGCAGCAAGTCTAAAATATGTCAATGGGACAACATCACGATACAAATGAACAGTTCAAGTGGCAAGATAGAATAAATCAGCAGCCATCACTGCTCGCCACAAATTCACGGCCCACTTACTGTCAACAGAATAGTCATGACTATTGAGTGCAGTACACTATTAGTGTCTTATTTAACTTAAATTTCCCCCTCTCCCCTCACAAGTAATTCATCACCGACAGAAGACCCGCTTCAGTGTAAGCTTTACCAGAAACAAGGCTGACGAGAATAAGGTTTCAAGAACTGACCCTGTAAGAAATTCTCTGAAGGCTGACAATATCCCTTTATAAATTCTAAGCAGGAGAACACCAATTCCAGACTGCAGAACCTCAGGAGATTTACTAGAATACCAGGGATGAGCGACCTCAGTTATGCAGACAGACAAGAGAAGCTGGGATAGCTCTCCTTGGAGCAGATAAGATTAAGGGGAGATGTAATAACGGCGTCCAAAATCATCAAGGGTTTGGATAGAGGAAATAAGGAGAAGCTGCTGCCACTGGTAGGATGCTCGGTAACCAGAGGACACAGATTTAAGATAACTGGCAAAAGAGCCAGAGGAGAGATGAGGGAAAATGTTTTTACACAGCGAGTTTTGTGATCTGGAATGCGCTGCCTTATGTGGTAGTGGAAGCAGATTCAATAGTAACTTCCAAAAGGAAATTGGATAAATATTTGAAGGTGAGACAATTACGGAGGTCTGGGGAAAGGGCAGAGGAATGGAACTAATCGGACATTTCGTTCAAAGAACCGGCACAGGCACAATGGGCCGAATGGCCCCCTTCTGTGCTGCAAGATTCTATGATATTACTTTATGCTAGGAGTGCATCCATATTCAGCCCAATTCTCCAAAAGCACCTTCAAAGCCCAGAAAATGGTTGTAGTTTGAATGTTTCAGGGAACAAAAGCATTAGTGAGCTGTGATCACTGGGAATATAAATTCTTGTGCAACTTTAAATTGTTACAAAGTACTCATTTACGAGCAAGGATGTCATTTTTTTATAGCCACCTGCATGCAATCAGTCCTTGCAAATAATACCACTCTAATCTGCACTTGGGTACAGTAGCTGAGGGTAAAGTCATTTTGTCTGAACACAGGAAAGCATCATATCCAGTCAGATTTCTCAAAGAAGCAGAGCTTCCCCAGTTCTCCATAATAATCGTCAATTGACAGAAGAGACCATGAATGCGGTCATCACAGACCTGTCATTCATTTTTGCTTCTCAGGTATTTAATTTTTGTTGCTGTTAATCCAAGCAATACAGGGAAAAAAAATCCAATACCCTTTTTTTGCAGAAAAGTATTTAAAGTATAGAACGAATTTACAATAGGGCTGAAGGGGGAGAGCATTCCCATCCTAAGAACATCACTAAAATATCCCAAAATGCTTCAGATACAAAGAATTACTTGAAAATGCAGAGAATATGCAAGAACATAAGAATTAGGAGCAGGAGTAGGCCATACGGCCCCTCGAGCCTGCTCTGCCATTCATTATCATGACTGATCTTCGACCTCAACTCCACTTTTCTGCACTATCCCATATTCCTGGATTCCCCTAGAGTCCAAAAATCTATCGATCTCAGCCTTGAATATATTCAATGACTTAGCATTCACGGCCCTCTGGGGTAGAGAGTTCCAAAGATTCACCACCCTCTGAGAAGAAATGCCTCCTTATCTCAGTCTTAAATGGCCGACCTCTTATCCTGAGACGGTGACCCCTGGAGAACTCCCCGCTCTTCTTCAAATAGTACCATGAGATCATGAACAACCTAAAACCCGAGAACAAGCAGAGCACGTCATGGTTCAATGTCTCTTCCCAAGAACAATCTCTTAGTAAAGGATTCCCTTGGAATGAGTGATCATAACATGATTGAGTTTCAAACTCAGATGGAGGGTGAGAAAGTTGGATCTCTAACCAGGGTGCTAAGCTTAAATAAAGGAGACTACGAAGGTATGAGGGCAGAGTTGGCTAAAGTGGACTGGGTGAGAATGGATACAGAAGGATTGTAAATGTGGCAGAGGGATGGAGATAGGGAATCATGGGAAAATAGCTAAAGAAATGTCAAGATGCAGACATTGCAGAATCGACAGAAAAAAAGGGAGTTACTGAGAGTTGAGGTTAAACACGGGTCACGGGAAAGAAAAAGCAATCACAGGGAGGAGAAGGTAACATAATGGTTTTCACTAATAAGGAGGGGAGAATAACGTAATGCCTTTTACTGATAAGAGGGAAATAGGTTTTACTGATAAAGAAGAAGAATTTAATGAGGCTATAAACTAGCTGACCTCGGGGCCAGCTCTAATTAGGAGACCTCCTCGCCTGCCATTGAACATACTCGGGGGGGAGGAGGAAGAAAGGGAGTGGACAGACCAAGTGCTAATCAAATGTGTTATGTTTTGAAAATGTATAACTACTGTGCTTTTCGCGCTGTAAAGGGGCTTGTCCAGAAGAAGGTAAACAGGCTCTGATTGAGAGTGTTCCTTTGACAAGTCCCGGCTGGAGAATCTTCAATAAAGGTCTTTTACAGAAAAGGCAAGAAGGTGTTCGCGTCAGTGTATTCGCTGAAACAGATTGAGGGAAAAAGAATCCATATTAACATGGGAAAACAGATTGAAGTGTAGGACGGTTGATGAACAGTGGTGTAAAGAGATATTTCACAACTCTCAAGAAAAATATATTCCAGTGAGGAGGAAAGGGTGCAAGAGAAAAGAAAGCTATCCGTGGCTAACTAAAGAAAAAAAGGACGGTATCCGATTAAAAACAAGGGCATACAAAGTGACCAAAACTAGTGGGAGGACAGAAGACTGGGAAGCTTTTAAAAGCCAGCAAAGAATGACTAAAAAAATGATTAAGAAAGGGAAGATAGACTATGAAAGTAAACTAGCACAACATATAAAAAGAGATAGCAAGAGTTTCTATAGGTATATAAAAAGAAAAAAAAAAAGTGTGACTAAAGTAAATATTGGTCCCTTAGAGGACGAGGCCAGGGAATTAGTAATGGGGAACATGGAGATGGCAGAAACTCCAACAAGTATTTTGCATCAGTTTTTACGGAAGAGGACACGAACAATATTCCAACAGTGGATAGTCAAGGGGCTATGGGGGGGAACTTAACACAATCACAATCACAAAGGAGGCGGTGCTCAGTAAGATAATGGGACGAAAGGCAGATAAATCCCCTGGACTTGATGGCTTGCATCCTAGGGTCGAGAAGTAGCAGCAGGAATTGTGGATGCATTGGTTGTAATTTACCAAAATTCCTTGGATTCTGGGGAGGTCCCAGCAGATTGGAAAACTGCAAATGTAACGCCCATATTCAAAAAAGGAAGACAAAAAGCAGGAAACTTTCGACCATTTAGCCTAACATCTGTGGTTGGGAAAATGTTGGTGTCCATTATTAAAGAAGCAGTAACAGGACATTTGGAAAAGCAAAATTTGGTCAGGCAAAGTCAGCATGGATTTATGAAGGGGAAGTCATGTTTGACAAATTTGCTGGAATTCTTTGAGGATGTAACGAACAGGATGGATAAAGGGGAACCAGTGGATGTGGTGTATTTGGACTTCCATAAGGCATTTGACAAGGTGCCTCACAAAAGGTTACTGCACAAGATAAAAGGTCATGGGGTTGGGGATAATATATTAGCATGGATAGAAGTTTGCCTGCAAACAGAAAACAGAGTCGGGATAAATGGTTCATTCTCTGGTTGGCAATCAATAACGAGTGGGGTGCCGCAGGGATCAGTGCTGGGACCCCAACTATTTACAATCTATATTAACGACTTGGAAGAAGGGACTGAGATAACGTAGCCAAGTATGCTGACGATACAAAGATGGGAGGAAGGGTAATGTGTGAGGAGGACATAAAGAGGCTGCGGGAGGACTAAGGTTGCAGGCTAAATGAGTGGGCAAGAATTTGGCAGATGGAGTATAATGTTGGAAAATGTGAGGTTATCCACTTTGGCAGAAAAAATAAAAAAGCAAATTATAATTTTAAATGGAGAAAGATTGCAAAGTGCTGCAGTACAGCGGGACCTGGGGGTACTTGTGCATGAAACACAAAAGAATAGTATGCAGGTACAGCAAGTGATCAGGAATCTTGGCCTTTATTGCAAAGGGGATGGAGTATAAAAGTAGGGAAGTCTTGTTACAGCTGTACAGGGTATTGGTGAGGCCACACCGGGAATACTGTGTGCAGGTTTGGTTTCCATATTTACGAAAGGATATATTTGCTGTGGAGGCAATTCAGAGAAGGTTCACTAGGTTGATCTCAGGGATGAGGGGGTTGACTGATGAGGAAAGGTTGAGTAGATTGGGCCTCTATTCATTGGAATTCAGAAGAATGAAAGGTGATCTTATCGAAATATATAAGATTATGAGGGGGCTTGACAAGGTGGATGCAGAGAGGAGGTTTCCACTGGTGGGGGAGACGAGAACTAGAGGGCATAATCTTTGGACAAGGGGCCGCCCACTTAGAACTGAGATGAGGAGAAATTTCTTCTCTGAGGGTTGTGAATCTGTGGAATTTGCTGCCTCAGAGAGCTGTGGAAGCTGGGACATTAAATAAATTTAAGACAGAAATAGACAGTTTCTTAAACGATAAGGGAATACAGGGTTATGGGGAGCGGGCAGGGAAGTGGAGCTGAGTCCATGATCACATCAACCATGATCTTATTGAATGGCGGAGCAGGCTCGAGGAGCCTTATGGCCTACTCCTGCTCCTATTTCTTATGTTCTTATGTTCTAACAGTACTTCTGACAATGCAGTAGTCCCCAATACTGCAGTGAACGGTTAACCTAGATGGTGTGCTCAAAGCCCATCAGGTTTAATTCCATACAGTCTTGACTCAGAAATGAGTGTGTTAGCAGCTGAGCGAAGCTGATGTTAGTAGTTTAAAATTAGCTCCTATGAAGTCCTATTTGAAATGTTTGAAAACTCTTTTGGAGTTTACCTGTAAAACATAAACATTAATCCGTGCCCCCCGACCTGGATGACACACCAGGCATTTACAAGGCCCTTTTTTTCCCTTTTTTTTTTGTGTTTTTCTTTGGGCACTAATATCACATTTTTTTTCCTTCCAGTGCCCCCTATAAAAGGGGAGGGGGACACTAAAAGCACCGGCAATTAAAACAAATTAAACTTTAAAACGTAAAATCAAATTAAAATTTAGTTGCAAAATGTTTGAATAGTCTTGATCCAATTCTTCAGGTGCATGTGCTCAAGAACTAAACTGCTGTTATTTCAGCACAAACTGGTTCTAAATTGGCAATCTCGCACAGAGAGGCCACAGCATGGCTAATACAGAGAACAGAAAACTGTCATATTGGTGTATTTGCAACGTAATAGGCTGATACACAGCACAGGAAGCTTTACTGCATCTATACCCGAACTGACGAATAATGCTCAAAATAGAACAATTTCCATTCTCCAACACCACAGCTTGATGAGCACACATTTCCCCAAGGAAAGTTGCATCTTTGGTTACAGTTATCTTTTGCATCTGTTCAAACCACCTTACTCTCGTATCATAGATCATACTCACGACCGAATCCCAACCAGCCACACCTGCGAGAGCCTATCCTTGCCTTGAGATTTAGGTAAGCGTTCAGTAACACGGTCAGACAAATGCAACGACAAACAATATTCGGTAAATGCTTGTAGATACAGTACTGGACTAACTTATGCCTTCATGATATTTCGTTTCATTCTTCAAAAGTGGTAGGGTAGCATAGAATCAGAGAGATTTACAGCTCGGAAGGAGGCCATTTAGGCCCATCATGTCTGTGCCAGCCGACCAAGAGCTATCCAGCCTAATCCCACTTTCTAGCTCTTGGTCCGTAGCCTTGTAGGTTACAGCACCTCACGTGCACATCCAAGTACTTTTTAAATGTGGTGAGGGTTTCTGCCTCTACCACCCTTTCAGGCAGTGAGTTCCAGACCCCCACCACTCAAATCCCCTCTATACCTCCTAACAATTATTTTAAATCTATCATATGAGGCCTTCAAGTTTAAAATATGAAGCAAATATATCACATCAAGAAGGAACAGGCAAATGCTCAGATGGTGATGGTTCGGCATTTGGGAAGGATTCTGACGGGTCGGGGCGGGTTGGGTGCGGGGGGAGTGTTCCCGGTGTTGGATGGGTCCGGAGCCGGTAGGTGGGTCTTGGGATGGGGGGTGGCCTGTTTGGATCTGGGATGGGGAGAGACTTCTTCACTCGGGGAGTTGTTGGCCTGTGGGGTTCCCTGCCGCGGAGAGTTGTTGATGACAGTTCAGTGGATGTGTTCGGGAGGGAGTTGGATGTGGTCCTTGCGGCTGGGGGGGTCGGGGGGTGTAGAGGGGGGCTGATCAGCCATAATCTTGTTGAATGGCGGTGCAGGCTCGAAGGGCCGGGTGGCCTACTCCTGCACCTATTTTCTATGTTTCTATTTTCTATGTTTATCTAACTTTTGAATGGACAAAATAATAAAAATCACGAGTCTAAAAAATTAATCTTTCGAAGTGAGTTTTAAATCGTCAGTGTTTATCCTGTCTTCCATGAATATCAACAATTCTATGGTGAGATTTTCCAACATGCTCTTGACTGCTGAGATTTCTGTTGTCCCACTCGATTTTTAAAAACTAATTTTAATGAATAGATTGTTTTTATATCCTGGAAAAGTGTTATCGGCAATACCTGACCCCTCAAATTTAAAAATGAACCGTCAAATACAAAAGTGAATCAATCAAGAAATATGTATATATTTGAAAATTGTGTTGCATTCTCACAAAAGTTGCAATGCTGCGCTGCAGTAAGCTTATTACAAATATTGGAATAGCATTCAGAATTTATCGCTTGAAGAGGGTTACCGACGTGAAGTGCTAAATGGAGAGGAGTGATTGGACTTTTGAGAAGCCGAGGCTGCTTTAGGAATGTCTCGGGGCTGGATAAATTCTGCTGCAACTTGCTTACAATGACATCGCGTTGAAGCAACAGAGCAAACAGCGTCAGCAAAGTTTTACCCCGAGCACTGTGCTTTTGTGAATTGAGTAATATTCCCATAAATATTTCGTCCCTTTGAAGCATGATTTAAAATTAATCATTCAAAAAACCATTCAAAAAAGGCACAATCTGTCACCTGACTTGGTTAAGGTCAATTGACTGACTGTTGCATCGCCATCCCCATGTAAAGATCTCAAAGTCAACAAATGAAAATTGCAAGACAAAATAAAATCTATCTCGAGTTGCTACTCATTACAATAAACACTTGAATGATATATTAAGGGCAAAGGCGCCCATTTGCGGCTGTTAACTACCACAGAGGGACTAATTAAATCAGCCGCTGTGAAGGCACATTTGTATGTGAAGTAAAATAAAGGACTGCACATTGGCTTATGCCTTAATTAAAATCAATAATGTTACAAAACAGTTTTAACAAGCTGGTTTTGCAAGGGAGTATTTACTGATTTGTTTTAAACTTACATCACTATTTACTTTCCTTCAACTTTCAAATTCAGTGAAATGTAAAAGGCAACACATTCACAAAGCTTCAATCAGCCGGTGTAAAGCTCCTTCAATTTTGTTTAGCAGCAGTGTTCAAACGCTTAAGAACTCATACATTATGCACTGTAAAAAATAACTTGGTTAAAACAAACATTAAAAAGATTAAATGAATTGGCAGGCATAGTACAGCTTTCAATGACGTATGCAAAGCCATTGACGTTCAAGCCAACAAGACAGATAAGGAGTTTTATTGTCTCCGGACAGCCACATGCCAAATTATTAGCGAAGTTCAACATGTATCAAAACAGACTCAGTTCACATTTGTCGAAAACAACTTAGAAACATAGAAAATAGGTGCAGGAGCAGACCACTCGGCCCTTTGATTCTGCACCACCATTCAATAAGATCATGGCTGATCATTCCCTCAGTAACCCTTTCCTGCTTTCTCTCCATACCCCTTGATCCCTTTAGCCTTCAGGGTCATATCTCTCCTTTGAATATATCTAACAAACTGGCATCAACAACTCTCTGCGGCAGAGAATTCCAGAGGTTATCAACTCTGAGTGAAGAAGTTTCTCCTCATCTCAGTATTAAATGGCTTTCCCCTTATCCTTAGACTTTGACCCCTGGTTCTGGACTTCCCCAACATCGGGAATGTATGTCAGTCCTGCCATCCCGGGAATCAGTCTGGTGAACCTTCTCTGCACTCCCTCAATAGCAAGAACGTCCTTCCTCAGATTAGGAGACCAAAACTGAAAACAATATTCCAGGTGTGGTCTCACCAAGGCTCTGTACAACTGCAGTAAGACCTCCCTGCACCTATACACAAATCCCCTCGCTATGAAGGCCAACATACCATTTGTCTCCTTCACCCCTGCTGTATCTGCATGCCAACTTTCAATGACTGATGTACCATGACACCCAGATCTCGTTGCACTTCCCCTTTTCATAATCTGCCACCATTCAGATAATATTCTACCTTCACGTTTTTGCCACCAAAGTGGATAACCTCACATTTATCCACATTATACTGCATCTGCCATGCATTTGCCCACTCACCTAACCTGTCCAATCACCCTGCAGCCTCTTAGCATCCTCCTCACAGCTCACACCACCACCCAGCTAAGTGTCGTCTGCAAACTTGGAGATATTACACTCAATTGCTTCATCCAAATCATTAATGTATATTGTAAATAGCTGGGGTCCCAGCATTGATCACTGCGGCACCCCACTAGTCACTGCCTGCCATTTTAAGAACTCCTCGTTTATCCCTACTCTCTGCTTCCTGTCTGCTAACCAGTTCTCTATCCACATCAATACATTACCTCCAATACCATGTGCTTTAATTTTGCACACTAATCTCTTGTGTGGGACCTTGTCAAAAGCCTTTTGATAGTCCACCACATCCACTGGTTCTCCCTTATCCACTCTACGAGTTACATCCTCAAAAAATTCCAGAAGATTTGTCAAGCATGATTTCCCTTTCCAAAATCCATGCTGACTTGGATCGATCCTGTCAGTGCCTTCCAAATGCACTGCTATTTCAGCTTTAATAATTGATTCCAACATTTTCCCCATTACTGATGTCAGGCTAATCAGTCTATAATACCCCGTTTTCTCTCTCCCTCCTTTTTTAAAAAAGTGGGATTACATGAGCTACCCTCCAGTCCATAGGAACTGATCCAGAGTTGATAGACTGTTGGAAAATGATCACCAATGCATCCACTATTTCTCGGGCCACTTCCTTAAATACTCTGGGATGCAGACTATCAGGCCCTGGGGATTAATTGGCCTTTAATCCCATCAATTTCCTGAACATAATTTCCTGACTAATAAGGATTTCCTTCAGTTTCTACATAAGAACATAAGAATTAGGAACAGGAGTAGGCCATCTAGCCCCTCGAGCCTGCTCTGCCATTCAAAAAGAACATGGCTGATCTGGCCGTGGACTCAGCTCCACTTACCCGCCCGCTCCCCGTAACCCTTAATTCCCTTATTGGTTAAAAATCTACCTATCTGTGACTTGAATACATTCAATGAGCTAGCCTCAACTGCTTCCTTGGGCAGAGAATTCCACAGATTCACAACCCTCTGGGAGAAGAAATTCCTTCTCAACTCGGTTTTAAATTGGCTCCCCCGTATTTTGAGGCTGTGGCCCCTAGTTCTAGTCTCCCCGACCAGTGGAAACAACCTCTCTGCCTCTCTCTTGTCTATCCCTTTCATGATTTTAAATGTTTCTATAAGATCACCTCTCATCCTTCTGAACTCCAACGAGTAAAGACCCAGTCTACTCAATCTATCATCATAAGGTAACCCCCTCATCTCCAGAATCAGCCCATTGAATCGTCTCTGTACCCCCTCCAAAGCTAGTATATCCTTCCTTAAGTAAGGTGACCAAAACTGCACGCAGTACTCCAGGTGCGGCCTCACCAATACCCTGTACAGTTGCAGCAGGACCTCCCTGCTTTTGTACTCCATCTCTCTCGCAATGAAGGCCAACATTCCATTCGCCTTCCTGATTACCTGCTGCACCCGCAAACTAATTTTTTGGGATTCATGCACAAGGACCCGCAGGTCCCTCTACACTGCAGCATGTTGTAATTTCTCCCCATTCAAATAATATTCCCTTTTACTGTTTTTTTTTCCCCCCAAGGTGGATGACCTCATTCCGACATTGTATTACATCTGCCAAACCTTAGCCCATTCGCTTAACCTATCTAAATCTCTTTGCAGCCGAGTGAATCATCTCTGTACCCCCTCCAAAGCCACTGTGAAGACCGATGCAAAATAATTGTTTAAGGTCTCAGCCATTTCCACAATTCCCATTATTAAATCCCCCTTCTCATTTTCTAAGGGACCAACATTTACTTTAGTCACTCTTTTCCGTTTTATATATCTGTAAAAGCTTTTACTATCTGTTTTTATGTTTTGCGCAAGTTTACCTTCATAATCTATCTTTCCTTTCTTTATTGCTTTCTTAGTCATTCTTTGCTGTTGTTTAAAATTTTCCCAATCTTCGAGTTTCCCACTAACCTTGGCCACCTTATACACATTGGTTTTTAATTTGATACTCTCCTTTATTTCCTTGGTTATCCACGGCTGGTTATCCCTTCTCTTACCGCCCTTCATTTTTCACTGGAATATATTTTTGTTGAGCACTATGAAAGAGCTCCTTAAAAGTCCTCCACTGTTCCTCAATTGTGCCACCGTTTAGTCTGTGTTTCCAGTCTACTTTAGCCAACTCTGCCCTCATCCCACTGTAGTCCCCTTTGTTTAAGCATAATACGCTCATTTGAGACACTACTTCCTCACCCTCAATCTGTATTACAAATTCAACTATACTGTGATCAGTCATTCCGAGAGGATCTTTTACTCCGAGATCGTTTATTATTCCTGTCTCATTACACAGGACCAGATCTAAGATAGCTTGCTCCCTTGTAGGTTCTGTAACATACTGTTCTAAGAAACAATCCTGTATGCATTCTATGAATTCCTCCTCCAGGCTACCCCGTGCGATTTGATTTGACCAATCGATATGTAGGTTAAAATCCCCCATAATTACTGCCGTTCCTTTTCCACATGCCTCCATTATTCCCTTGATTATTTCGCACCCCACCGTGAAGTTATTATTTGGGGGCCTATAAACTATGCCCACCAGTGACTTTTTCCCCTTACTATCTCTAATCTCCACCCACAATGATTCAACACTTTGTTCATTAGAGCCAATATCGTCTCTCACAACTGCCCTGATATCATCCTTTATTAACAGAGCTACCCCACCTCCTTTCCCTTCTTGTCTATCTTTCTGAATCGTCAGATGCCCCTGTATGTTTAATTCCCAGTCTTGGCCACCCTGCAACCACGTTTCTGTAATGGCCACCAAATCATACCATTTGTAATGATTTGTGTTGTCAACTCATTTACTTTATTTCGAATGCTGCGTGCGTTTAGGTAGAGTATTTTAATACTAGCTTTTAAACCATGATTTTCAGTTTTGACCCTTCCTGCAGCCCCTTTATATTCAGTGGCCCTTTTTGTTTTTTGCCTTGGGTTTCTCTGCCCTTCACTTTTATTCATCTCCTTTCTGTCTTTTGCTTTTGTTTCCTTTTTGTTTCCCTCTGTCTCCTTGCATTGGTTCCCACCCCCCTGCCATATTAGTTTAACTCCTCCCCAACAGCACTAGCAAACACTCCCCCTGGGACATTAGTTCCGATCCTGCCCAGGTGCAGACCGTCCGGTTTGTACTGGTCCCACCCCCCCCAGAACCGGTTCCAATGCCCCAGGAATTTGAATTCCTTCTCACTCGACCCTCGGTCCCCTAGTATTTCCAGGTGGTTATTTGTGTCTTCCTTCATGAAGACAGAACCAATTGGTCTGCCATTTCTTTGTTCCCCATTATAAATTCACCTGATTCTGACTGCAAGGGACCTACATTTGTCTTCACTAATCTATTTCTCTTCACAAATCTATAGAAGCTTTTGCAGTCAGTTTTTATGTTCCCGGGAAGCTTCCTCTCATACTGTATTTTCCCCCTCCTAATTAAACCCTTTTTCCTCCTGTGCTGAATTCTAAATTTCTCCCAGTCCTCAGGTTTGCTGCTTTTTCTGGCCAATTTAAATGCCTCTTCCTTGGATTTAACACTGTCCCTAATTTCCCTTGTTCGCCAAGGTTGAGCCACCTTCCCATTTTTGTTTTTACTCCAGACAGGGATGTACAATTGTTGAAGTTCATCCATGTGATCTTTAAATGTTTGCCACTGTCTATCCACCATCAACCCTTCAAGTATCATTCGGCCAGTCTATTCCAGCCAATTCACGTCTCATACCATCGAAGTTACCTTTCCTTAAGTTCAGGACCCGAGTCTCTGAATTAATTGTGTCACTCTCCATCTTAAGAATTCTACCATATCATGGTTACTCTTCCCCAAGGAGCCTCGCACAACAAGATTGCTAATTAGTCTTTACACATTATCCAGTCTAGGATGGCCAGCCCTCTAGTTGGTTCCTCGACATATTGGTCTAGAAAACCATCCCTAATAAACTCCAGGAAATCCTCCTCCATCGTATTGCTACCAGTTTGGTTAGCCCAATCAATATGTAGATTAAAGTCGCCCATGATAACTGCTGTACTTTTATTGCACGCATCCTTAATTTCTTGTTTGATGCTTTCCCCAACCTCACTACTACTGTTTGGTGGTCTGTACGCAACTCCCACTAGCGTTTTCTGCCCTTTGGTATTCCGCAGCTCTACCCATACAGATTCCACATCATCCAAGCTAATGTCCTTCCTTACTATTGCATTAATTCCTCTTTAACCAGCAACGCTACCCCACCTTCTTTTCCTTTCTGTCTATCCTTCCTGAAAGTTGAATAACCCTGGATGTTGAGTACCCAGTCTTCGTCAGCCTGGAGCCATGTCTCCATAATCCCAATTCATCATCAGAATCATAGGCAGTCCCTCAGAATCGAGGAAGATTTGCTTCCACTCCCTAAGTGAGTACTTTGATGACTGAACAGTCCGATACGAGAGCCACAGACCCTGTTACAGGTGGGACAGATATTCGTCGAGGGAAGGGATTGGTGGGGCTGGTTTGCCGTGCGCTCCTTCCGCTGCCTGCACTTGGCCTCTTCAAGCTCTTTGCTTTGAGACTCGAAGAGCTCAACGCCCTCCCGGATGCACTTTCTCAACCTCGGGTGGTCTTTGGCCAGGGTCTCCCAGTTGTCAGTGGTGATGTCGCACTTTACCAGCGAGGCTTTGAAGGTGTCCTTATAACGTTTCCGCTGTCCTCCTTTGGCTCGTTTACCACGAAGGAGCTCCACGTAAAGCATTTGCTTTGGGAGTCTCGTATCTGGCATGCGAACTATGTGGCCTGCCCAGCAAAGCTGAACGAGTGTGGTCAGTGCTTCAATACTGGGGATGTTAGCCTGGTCGATGTTGGTCCGCCTCTCCTCCCAGGGGATTTTGCAGGATCTTGCGGAGACATCGTTGGTGATATATCTCCAGCGACTTGAGGTACCTTCTATACATCGTCCATACCTCAGATCCATACAGGAGGGCGGGTATTACTACAGCCCTGTAGACCATGAGCTTGGTGGTAGATTTGAGGGCCTGATCTTCAAACACTCTTTTCCTCAGACGGCCGAAGGCTGCACTGGCGCACTGGAGGCAATGTAGAACCTCCGCATCAATGTCTGCCTTTGTTAAGAGGCTCCCGAGATATGGGAAATGGTCCACGTTGTCGAGGGCCGCGTTGTGAATCTTGATGATTGGAGGGCAGTGCCATGCAGTGGTGACAGGCTAGTGGAGGACCTTTGCCTTACGGATGTTAAGTGTAAGGCCTATGCTTTCATATGCCTCAGTGAATACATTGACTATATCCTGGAGTTCAGCCTCTGAATGTACGCAGACGCAGGCGTCGTCCGCATACTGCAGCTCAACAACAGAAGTTGGGGTGATCTTGGACCTGGCCTGGAGGTGGCGTAGGTTAACCAACTTCCCACTGGTTCTGTCGTTTAGTTCCACTCCAGCGGGGAGCTTGTTGATTGTGAGGTGGAGCAAGGCGGCGAAGAAGATTGAGAAGAGGGTTGGAGCGATAACAAAGCCCTGTTTGACCTCGGTCTGGATGTAAATTGGGTCTGTAATGGATCCGTTGGTAAGGATCACGGCCTGCATGTCATCGTGAAGCAAGTGAAATGTTGACAAACTTTTGGGGGCATCTGAAACGGAGCAGGACGCTCCATAGACCCTCACGGTTGACTGTGTCAAAGGCCTTTGTAAGATCGAAAAAGGCCATGTATAAGGGCTGGCACTGCTCCCTGCATTTTTTCCTGCAGCTGTCGCACTGCAAAGATCATGTCTGTTGTGATTCCGGGAGGAGCTCCTCGTCCACAGGGAGAAGTCGATTGAGAACTCTAGCGACAACTTTCCCAGTGGCTGATAGCAGGGAGATTCCCCTGTAGTTGCCGCAGTCGGACTTGTCCCCCTTTTAAAAAATGGTCACAATCACTGCATCTCTGAGATCTCCCGGCATGCTCTCCTCCCTCCAGATGAGAGAGATGAGGTCATGTATTCGCGCCAATAGTGCTTCTCCGCCATATTTTAGCGCCTCAGCAGCGATTCCATCCGCACCCGCAGCCTTGTTATTCTTCAGCTGTTTTATGGCTTGGCTACCTCGTGCAACGTTGGAGTTTCACCGAGTTGGTGGCGGGTCGCATGCTTCGGAATGGAGTTGAGAACACTCGAGTCAAAGGCAGAGTCTCGATTGAGGAGATCTTCAAAGTGCTCCTTCCATCGGGCTCCGACAGCCTCGATGTCCTTGACTAGTGTTTCCCCATTCTTGGCCAGGAGTGGGGTGGGGCCTTGGGAGTTTGGACCGTAGGTGACCTTGACTGCAGCGAAGAATCCTCGCATATCGTGGCTGTCAGCCAGTTGTTGTATCTTCTTTGCTTTTTCCATCCACCACCTGTTCTTTAGGTCCCAGTTTTTTGTTGGACCTGAGCCATGAGCCGTCTGTAATGTTGTTTTGCAGCTCCCGAATTGGGTTGTTGCTTGAGGCTCAGAAATGCTTTGCGCTTGCGATCTATTAGATCTTCGATCTCCTGATCATTTTCATCAAACCAGTCCTGATGTTTTCTGGTTGAGTGTCCAAGTGTCTCTTCACAAGCACTGGTTATAGAGGCCTGGAGGGCAGACCAAGCACTGTGGGCATTCAGCATCTCAGGGTCATCAAGGCACGCCAGATTGGCTGTGAGGCACTGGCTGTATAGGGCTCTCTTCGCTGGGTCTCTACGTGTCCCGGCATTAACTTTTTTGCGGAACTGCTTCTGCTGTCCCCTCTGCTTTGGGGCAATGTTAATGTTGATGATGGAACGGATTAGGCGGTGGTCCGTCCAGCAGTCGTCAGCTCCTGTCATGGCACGGGTGATGCGCACATCCTTGCGATCCCTGGCTCGGATGATGACATAGTCAAGCAGATGCCAATTATATCATATTCATTAATAACTGCCTGCGCAGTTAATTCGTCCATCTTATTACGAATACTCCTCGCATTGAGGCACAGAGCCTTCAGGCTTGTCTTTTTAATACACTTTGCCCCTTTAGAATTTTGCTGTAATGTGGCCCATTTTGATTTTTGCCTTGCGTTTCTCTGCCCTCCATTTTCACTTTTCTTCTTTCCATCTTTTGCTTCTGCCCCCATTTTACTTTCCTCTGTCTCCGTGGATAGGTTCCCATCCCCCTGCCATATTAGTTTAACCCCTCCCCAGGTGCAGACCGTCTGGTTTGTACTGGTCCCACCTCCCCCAGAACCGGTTCCAATGTCCCAGGAATTTAAATCCCTCCCTCCTGCACCACTCCTCAAGCCACGTATTCATCTGAGCTATCCTGCGATTCCTACTCTGACTAGCACGTGGCACTGGTAGCAATCCTGAGATTACTACCTTTGAGGTCCTACTTTTTAATTTAACCCCGAGCTTCCTAAACTCAGCTTGTAGGATCTCATCCCGTTTTTCACCTATATCTTTGGTACCTAAATGTATGACAGCTGGCTGTTCACCCTCCCCTTCTAGAATGCCCTGCAGCCGCTCCGAGACATCCTTGACCCTTGCACCAGGGAGGCAACATACCATCCTGGAGTCTCGTTTGAGTTCCAAATTGCATTTCTATATTGGTTTTGACGTAGAAAAATATTCCATGCCGCTTCACAAAGACAAAAAAAAAATCAAGAGAGCGCCAAAAAGGGAGCTATTCAGGAAGGGTAACTAAAATATTGGTCGAAGAAGTGGGAGTTATGCAGGGTTCTTGAAGGGAGGTGGAGAAGAGGAAGGTGGAGAGGTTAAACGAGCGAATTCCGTAACTTAAGAGTCCCAGATGTTTGAAGGCACGGCCGCCAATGGCAGGAAGAGGAGATGCACGAGGTCAGAGTTGAAGGAACGAGTGTTCATAGGGGTTATGCAGAGAACTTTACAGAGATATGGAGGGATGAAGTCATGAAAGGATTTGAAGAGGAGGAAAATGTTAAATCTGAGGGATCGGGGACTTGATGCAAGAGAAGTTAAGGGCAGCAGAGTTTTGGATGAGCTGAACTTTATGGAGGGCAAAGCAGACCAGCCTGGAGAGCACTGAAATAGTCGACAAAAGCATGGATGGGCTAAGACTGAGCAGAAACCCATCTCTTGTCGTCCTCTCCTCCCCCGCCCCCAGGATCCTGGGGTTGTGAACAGTCTTACTTAACCTGAGAGAGGCAGATGGAATCAGTGGCGAAGGTATTGAGTTGTGGCAGAGGACGAAAACAATGGCTTTGGTCTGTCCAATCTTTATCAGGAGAAAATTGTGGCTCATTTATGACTGGTTGTCCCTCAAGTAGTATGAGGGACAGAGGCATGGAGATGATGGAGAGGCAGAGCTGGCGGTCATCAGTATCAATGTGGAAGCTGACTCCATGTCCTCGAATATCACCACGAGGCAGCGCATAGATGAGCAAGAGGAGCGTGCCAAAGATCCTGGGGGGGCGAGGGAGGACAAGAGATGGACTTCAGAGGTAACGGTATGGGCATATAATGAGAACCCATTGCTGGAGATATTTTGGCTATGATTGGATAGCTAAGAGTGGGGCAGTCCAACTCTGCTGGACAATGGGCAAGAGACATTGGAGGAGGATGGTGCGATGGACTGCGCTAAAAGCTGCACAGTGGTTGAGAAGGACAAGGACAGATTGTGATTGTGACCCTGTTGCACTAAGAATGTCATTGATGATTCTGATTAGGGTTGTTTGCGTGCCGTGATGGGGGACGAAACCTAATTGGAGAGATTTAAACATGGAGTTACGGCAAATATGCGCGTAGAATTAGTATGCAACAGCACGTTCAAATACTTGAGAAGAAAGGAAGGTAGGAAGTCGGTTGATAGTTTGCAACAGAGAGGAGAGGATGAATTTTCTCAGGAGGGGGCTGATGACAATGGTTTTGAAAGGGAATGGGACAGTTCCCGAGGAGATGGAACCATTTACAATGTCTACTAGCACGGGAGCCAGGAGGATAAGCTGGCCAGTCAGCAATTTAATGGGAATGCAGTCAAAAGAGCGGGACCTGTCTCTCAGGGGCAAGAAGAGCTTGGGGCGGGGGCGCTTGTGAGGGGGCAGGGAGAGATAGAGAAATTAGGAAATGAAGCAGGGGAATGGGTAGGGGCAGCTGATTAGACGCCCTCAATCTTAGTCCATGAGCTCCTCACATTTGTTGTTGGAGCTGAAGGTGGTAGGGTCAGGGGAGAAGAGATTACAGAGATTATTGGAATAAAGCCGGGGTTATCTTTGATTTAGGTGTTGAACCTGGAATAGTAAGCAGTTTTGGCAGAAGAGAACAAGGCCCGACAATGCTCGATGTGCTGCACCCAGAAAGGCTAGGCAGTCCGTTGGTTGTGGGCCAGAAATTGCGGTCGGAGGCTTCTCGCGGGCGGATGCCTCCAACCAAATTTTTTTTTTTTACAAAAGTACCGTGTGGTCCCAGAGGAACGAACACTTCCACTCCGAGGCCTAGATGCCCAGCCCAGCGCAGAGGCCCAATGCTTCCCAGGAGTGCACACGTGGGCCTGGACCACCAATGAAAATGGAGTATTCTCATTGATAGTAATGGTGAGTTCAGTTTGTATGGAGCTCTAATTACTATCAATGAGAATACCCCCAAAATCACAGAAACACAATACATTAAAAAAACACTTCACATATTAAAAATTTATTGAAATTGAATTAAATTAAGTGTTTTAGAAAAAATATATTTAAAAAATTGGAATATGTTTTAATAGGGCTAAATATAAACTTACCTTATGGACAGCGTTTTTAATATAAAAATTAGAGATAAAATAATTTTTTCTATCTTTTAATGCTCTTATGCTGGTAAAAGCAGGGCGTAAGAGTTTGAAGGACATTCGCTGGGCAGGAGTTGGGCAAATAGCTCAATCTCTGCCCACGGAGGCTCTTCCCCAGGGATGCGTGCGATGTGTCAAAAGATCTCAAGTGCCGGGTTTACATGCATGCACTTCGCGTGCCTAAGCCCGGATCTTGTGGGGCATCTTCGGGGACGTGCACGCACATCGTACGCACCCAGAGAGGCCGATTATATTGTTCTTCTGAAGCAGCTCTGGGAGCATTCACACTGCAAGTGCAGCGTTGAGTCATAATGACATTGCGGTTACAGTGTAAATGCAGCCTAAATCTGAAGTCAGACGTCTCAAAGAATAGCAAGATTTCCTGTAAGAGGGCGGTCTTGGCCGGTTTTGCTTCAAAATCATTTCAGGCCTCAACACAAGTCTGGCATCAGTGCAAAGGCACAAGTGCTTCGCACAGTTTTTCTAAACCTGTAACGTTAACTACGAAAACCAATGCAACAACTTTTCCTGCAACAATATTTAACATTTCAAATAAGTCAGCTTACGTGCCATATTACTGCCTTAGCTTTTGGCAATGGTTACAGTTATAAGGACAACCTATATTTCTGACTGACTGTTTGCAATGCATAGAATCATAGAAATTTACAGCACAAAAGGAGGCCATTTCAGCCCATCGTGTCTGCGCCCGCCGACAAAGAACTTGCCAGCCGAATCCCACTTTCCAGCTCTTGGTCTGTACCCCTGTAAGTTACGGTACTTTAAGTACACAACCAAGTATTTTTTTTAAAATGAGGTGAGGGTTTCTGCCTCTACCACCCTTTCAGGCAGTGAGTTCAAGACCCCCACCACCATCTGGGTAAAGAAAGTTCTCCTCATATCTCCTCTCAACTTCCCCACAATTACATTAAGTCTATGGCCCCTGGTTGTTGACCCCTCTGCCAAGGGAAACAGGTCCTTCCTATCCACGCCCCTCAATTAGGTCTCAACTCAACCTCCTCTGTTCCAAAGAAAACAGACACAGCATCTCCAATCTTTCCTCATAGCCAAAATTCTCCAGACCAGGCAACATTCTTGTAAATCTCCTCTGCACCCTTTCCAGTGCAAGCACATCGTTCCTCTAATGTGGTGACCAGAACTGCACACAGTACTCCGGCTGCAGCCGAACCAGTGTTTTATACACTTCAAGCATAACTTCCTTGTTCTTCTATTCCATGCCTCGACTAATAAAGGCAAGTATACAAATGCCTTCTTAACCACCTTATCTGCCTGGCCTGCTACCTTCAGGGATCTGTGGACCTGCACTCCAAGGTCCCTTTGTTCTGCTACAGTTTTCAGTGTCGTACCATTTAATGAGTATTTCTTTGTATTGTTAGACTTTCCCAAATGCATGACCTCACACTTATCCAGATTTGAATTCCATTTGCCACGGTTCTGCCCACCGGACCAGGATATCTTCCTGCAGTCCACAGCTTTCTTCATTATTAACCACACAACTTATTTTAGTGTCATCTGCAAACTTCTTAATCATACTCTCAACATTCAAGTCCAAATCATTGATGTATACCACAAAAAGCAAGCAACCCCAGCACTGAGCTCTACAGAACCCTACTCGATACAGCCTTCCAGTCACAAAAACACCCATCAACCATTACCCTTTTTGCTTCCTGCCTCTGCCAATTTTAGATCCAACTTGCCACTTTGCCCTGGATCTCATGTATTACTGTTTTTTGCAACTTCACATTTTGCTGCAGCTGATATCAGCAGTTTTCTTTAACCTTCACCACTTCTTGGCTTTTTATTTTATTCCTTTCTGCCAAGTGTCAACCTCCAGCTGAACAGAAAAAAAATGAAGTTTCGCCATTATCTAAGCTCTGAGAAAACAGAAATGAAATCACTCCTCTTTTAATAAATGTGATAATTAAGAGACACGGGTGCCACGAGGCGTGAGCACCAATTCTGTCGACCTGCAGTGTGTTTTTAAACAAACTTTCCTGAAATTAGACCAAAGACATTTTTTCATATATAGAAAAAATGATTTATTTATGTACTTCCCCACATGTTGCTGTATGAAGAGAATTTTTTTTAAAGCCTAATTTGAAATGCGGCAGGAGAATGTAAATTTCAAGCCAAATCTACTAAAATTGATGGGCCCTAGTTTGAACTGTTCAGTAAAACGGCGCACTTCCGAGCCTTGCGCCTATTATTTAGAATTAAAAGTGCGCCTAAAATGTACCTCGCTATTCTGAAATGTCTGCACACCTCCATTCCAGTCAGCGCAGCGCAGCTTGAGCTGCGGGGGCTGGAACCATCGACGTGTTGCGTCTACACAGCCGGCATGGGTGTGAGGCTTGGGCCCAGCATGTCTGTGAGTGCCGGCAGCGTTGCGCATGCGCGTTGGAGCGTGCGCGTATGCGCAATGGCACAGAAACATTGGCTGTATAAGCGCTTTCCCGTCCCCAGCCGAAAGGCCGAAGATATGCTGCTGCGTACTTTAGTGAGCTTTGCTGCCGGGTGATCGATTTCCAGCCCCTAGCCCCTGGCCGAATGGATAGGCGCTGCGTGCTGTAGTAGGTGAGGTAGGGACTTTTATTTTTTTATTTATAGATTTATTTTTTAATCTTTAATTTGATTTTTTGATTGATTGATCATTTATTATTGATGATATTTCTTTATTTATTTTTTTTTTTTTTTTAAAGTGATGGTGTTTAGTGCTCTCTCTTCCCTTACCCACCCCCCCACAACCCCCATCACTGGCTAGCTGCGCTGATTTCTTAACTCTTTACAAGGTTTTTCCTGGCGTACAAAAGTGGACACTTATTACTCCGTTCTAATTTAGTTTGGAATAACTTTTCACGGTTCAAACTTGCAAAACAGGCGTAAGATGCTGGACACGCCCCCTTTTGAAGAAACAACTGAACTAAAACAAAACTAAACTAACTCACTAGAACTGGAGCAAACTAAATGTGGAGAATTGCAATCTCTAGGATACTCCAAAAAAAACTAGTTGCTCCAAAAAAATAGGAGCAAATCCAGTTGAAAATTGGGCCCAATTGGGGTCAAGTTTTGGCCTGAGTTGCTCCTATTTTTTTGGAGCAACTAGTTTAGAATGGAGTATCTTAGAAATTTCAATTCTCGGCATTTAGTTTGCTCCAGTTCTAGTCAGTTAGAAAAGTTTCATTTTAGAACAGATCTTTTTTTTCCAAAAGGGGGCGTGTCCGACCACTTACGCCTGTTTTGAAAGTTTAGGCAGCGAAAACTTACTCCAAACTAATTTAGAATGGAGTAAGTGTAGATTTTTGAACACTCAGAAAAACCTTGCCGACACTTAGAAATCAGGCGTAGGGAACGAGAGATAGTGGGGGGTGGGGGGAGGGGGGAAGAGGGGGGTTTACAAACATTAAACACTTTACTTTTACAAATAAAGAGCCATCATCAATAATAAATAAATTAATAAATAAACCAATAAATCAATCCAAAAATGTATTAAATTTTTTTTAAAAACATTAAAAATCACCCAATAAATAAAAAATTATCCCTACTCACCTACTGCAGCACCGGGGGGCGGGGGGGGGGAAAGAGAAGATGGGGGGGGGGGAAAGAGAGAAGATGTAGGTGGGGGGGGGGGGGAGGAAGAGAAGATGTAGGTGGGGGGGGAGAAGATGGAGGGGGAAGAGAAGATGGGGGGGGGGAAGAGAAGATGGAGGGGGGAAGAGAAGATGGAGGGGGGAAGAGAAGATGGAGGGGGGAAGAGAAGATGGAGGGGGGAAGAGAAGATGGAGGGGGGAAGAGAAGATGGAGGGGGGAAGAGAAGATGGAGGGGGGAAGAGAAGATGGGGGGGGGAAGAGAAGATGGGGGGGAAGAGAAGATGGGGGGGAAGAGAAGATGGGGGGGGGGGGAAGAGAAGATGGGGGGGGGGGGGAAGAGAAGATGGGGGGGGGGGAAGAGAAGATGGGGGGGGGGGAAGAGAAGATGGAGGGGGGAAGAGAAGATGGAGGGGGGAAGAGAAGATGGAGGGGGGAAGAGAAGACGGAGGGGGGAAGAGAAGACGGAGGGGGGAAGAGAAGACGGAGGGGGGAAGAGAAGACGGAGGGGGGGAAGAGAAGACGGAGGGGGGGGAAGAGAAGATGGAGGGGGGGGAAGAGAAGATGGAGGGGGGAAGAGAAGATGGAGGGGGGAAAGAGAAGATGGAGGGGGGGAAGAGAAGATGGAGGGGGGGAAGAGAAGATGGAGGGGGGGGAAGAGAAGATGGAGGGGGGGGAAGAGAAGATGGAGGGGGGAAGAGAAGATGGAGGGGGGAAGAGAAGATGGAGGGGGGAAGAGAAGATGGAGGGGGGAAGAGAAGATGGAGGGGGGAAGAGAAGATGGAGGGGGGGGAAGAGAAGATGGAGGGGGGGAAGGGAAGAAGATGGGGGGGGAAAAGGAAGAAGATGGGGGGGGGGAAGGGAAGAAGATGGGGGGGGGGGGGAAGAGAAGACGACGGCAATGCCGGGCCGTTGGCAACTCTTCAGGCGGGGCCCACCCCCAGCACGAGGCCACAGACTCCACCAACAACGAAGCCGGATCCCGCCAAGGACTTTGGGCGGGGCCCACACGTAGCAGATGCCGGGCCGCCGTTGACACTTTGGGCAGGGCCGCCCCCAGCGAGAGGCTGATCAGGTGGGCCCCGCCTACAGGTAAGATGCGTCAGGCCAGTCAGCCTTGGAAAGGGGCGACGTTCCTTCGGCCTGGGACAGGGTTGTCGCCCCAGAGACAGGACGCTCTGGGAGGGCCTGGAACGACTATGCACGTGTGCAGCTGCCGGCACTGTGTTTGGCGCAGAGCTGTAGCTCCGCCCCCAGCAGTTCCTGCTACGCCGCGCCGAGGTGGAAATGGGCCGACAGCTATCGGAGAATCGTGAAGTAAGTATTCGGTGCAATTTTTGTTCTATAAATTAGGCGGGCCTCTCCGATGTGCGCCGTTCTAGCAGGCGTCCAAAACTTAAGCCCATTTAGAAGAATGAGAGGTGATCTTATTGATACTGAGGGGGCTTGAAAAGGTAGATGCAAAAGGATGATTTCCCTCGTGGGGGAATCTAGAACTAGGGGGGCATAGCTTAAGAATAAGGGGTCTCCCATTTACAACGGAGATGAGGAGGAATTTTTTCTCAGAGGGTCGTAAATCTGTGGAATTCTCTGCCCCAGAGAGCTGTGGAGGTTGGGTACTTGAATATATTTAAGGTGGAAAAAGTCAGATTTTTTGAGTGATAGGGGAGTCAAGGCTTATGGGGAGCGGGCAGGGAAGTGAAGCTGAGCCCAAGATCAGATCAGCCATGATCATATTAAATGGCGGAGCAGGCTCGAGGGGCCAAATGGCCTACTCCTGCTCCTATTTCTTATGTACTTACGTTGCCAAGGGCAATTAGGGATGGGCAATAAATGCTGGCTTTGCCAGCGACGGCCACATCCCAGGAACCACAAAATAAAACACTGGGCGGTTAAAATGAGGTGTTCCTTTTTCAAACAGTATCCTCCCACACCTTGAACATGAACTTCTGGCAAAAAAAATTGATTTCTTTAAAAAAAAAAAGGCTTTTAAGCTATTAGCCCAGTATTGAGCAGCTCCAGAATGTCTCCCAGGAAGGCCTGTAGTCAACACCTCTGTTAGCAATCAGTGCGCTGACTCCAGGACATCGTTCTCATCAGTAAAAGCCCTGCCATCCTGGAGTTACAGACACGGAGTTCGATTTGGTTCAGAAATGTGATGAGATGTCCAGTGGTCGTGAAAGGCGCAATACCTGTATAAATCCAAGTCTTGCTTTCTTTACAAGACATAAGACGTAATGCAACTTGCACACCTAGCTTTCTACCTGCCCAAGTGACATTTGAGCGAAATGCTGGAAGCTCCCCGTTAACCTTTTCCACAGCTGCAACAAACTTCACAGTAAATGGGAGAACAAAAGCAGGGAGGTCCTGCTGCAACTGTATAGGGTATTGGTGAGGTCGCACCTGGAGTACTGCGTGCAGTTTTGGTCACCTTACTTAAGGAAGGATATACTAGCTTTGGAGGGGGTACAGAGACGATTCACTAGGCTGATTCCGGAGATGAGGGGGTTACCTTATGATGATAGATTGAGTAGACTGGGTCTTTACTCGTTGGAGTTCAGAAGGATGAGGGGTGATCTTATAGAAACATTTAAAATAATGAAAGGGATAGACAAGGTAGAGGCAGAGAGGTTGTTTCCACTGGTCGGGGAGACTAGAACTAGGGGGCACAGCCTCAAAATACGGGGGAGCCAATTTAAAACCGAGTTGAGAAGGAATTTCTTCTCCCAGAGGGTTGTGAATCTGTGGAATTCTCTGCCCAAGGAAGCAGTTGAGGCTAGCTCATTGAATGTATTCAAATCATAGATAGACAGATTTTTAACCAATAAGGGAATTAAGGGTTACGGGGAGCAGGCGGGTAAGTGGAGCGGAGTCCACGGCCAGATCAGCCATGAATGGCGGAGCAGGCTCGAGGGGCTAGATGGCCTACTCCTGTTCCTAATTCTTATGTAAACATACAGGCCCACAAAGTTCAGCTTCCACGGAATGTAACACATTGGAGAAACCTGCAGAAACATTCCCCAGAGCCAACCTTTCAATTGCTATGCAACAACATTCATCAACTGCAAGCACGCGAACATATTCAGTTGCACATAGCTAAACTGTATTCATTAAAAAATCTGGTGGCACTATAGAAACATAGCAAATAGGTGCAGGAGTAGGCCATTCGGCCCTTTGAGCCTGCACCACTATTCAATAAGATCATGGCTGATCATTCAACCTCAGTTTCCTGCTTTCTCTCCATACCCCTTGATCCCCTTAGCCATAAGGGCCACATCTAACTCTCTCTTGAGTATATCCAATGAACTGGCATCAACAACTCTCTGCAGCAGGGAATTCCACAGGTTAACAACTCCCTGAGTGAAGAAGTTTCTCCTCATCAGTACTAAATGCCCTACCTCTTATCCTCAGACTATGTCCCCTAGTTCTAGACTTCCCCAACATCGGGAACATTCTTCCCGCATCTAATCTGTCCAGTCCCGTCAGAATCTTATACGTTTCTATGAGATCCCCTCTCATCCTTCTAAACTCCAGTGAATAAAGGCCCAGTTGATCCAGTTCCTCCTCATATGACAGTCCAGCCATCCCTGTAAATAGCTGGGGTCCCAGCACTGAGCCCTGTGGCACCCCACTAGTCACTGCCTGCCATTCTGAAAAGGACCTGTTTATCCCAACTCTCTGCTTCCTGTCTGCTGAGTTCTCTATCCACGTCAGTACATTACCCCCAATACCATGTGCTTTAATTTTGCACACCAATCTCTTGTGTGGGACCTTGTCAAAAGCCTTTTGCAAGTCCAAATACACCAAATCCACTGGTTCTCCCATGTCCACTCTACGAGTTACATCCTCAAAAAATTCCAGAAGATTTGCCAAGCATGATTTCCCTTTCATAAATCTATGCTGACTTGGACCGATCCTGTCACTGCTTTCCAAATGCGCTGCTATTTCATCTTTAACAATTGATTCCAACATTTTCCCCACTACTGATACCAGGCTAACCGGTTTATAATTACCAGCTTTCTTTCTCGCTCCCTTTTTAAAAAGTGATGCTACATTAGCTACCCTCCAGTCCATAGGAACTGATCCCGAGTCGATAGACTGTTGGAAAATGATCACCAATGCATCCACTATTTCTAGGGCCACTTCCTTAAGTAATCTGGGATGCAGACCGTCAGGCCCCGGTGTTTTATCGGCCTTCAATCCCATCAATTTCCCTAATAAAATTTGCCGCCTAATAAGGATATCCTTCAGTTCCTCCTTCTCACTAGACCCACTGTCCTTTAGTACATTCGGAAGGAGGGAGAGAGAAAACAGGGAATTATAGACCGGTCAGCCTGACATCGGTAGTGGGTAAAATGATGGAATCAATTATTAAGGATGTCATAGCAGTGCATTTGGAAAGAGGTGACATGATAGGTCCAAGTCAGCATGGATTTGTGAAAGGGAAATCATGCTTGACAAATCTTCTGGAATTTTTTGAGGATGTTTCCAGTAGAGTGGACAAGGGAGAACCAGTTGATGTGGTATATTTGGACTTTCAGAAGGCGTTCGACAAGGTCCCACACAAGAGATTGATGTGCAAAGTTAGAGCACATGGAATTGGGGGTAGTGTGCTGACATGGATTGAGAACTGGTTGTCAGACAGGAAGCAAAGAGTAGGAGTAAATGGGTACTTTTCAGAATGGCAGGCAGTGACTAGTGGGGTACCGCAAGGTTCTGTGCTGGGGCCCCAGCTGTTTACACTGTACATTAATGATTTAGATGAGGGGATTAAATGCAGTATCTCCAAATTTGCGGATGACACGAAGTTGGGTGGCAGTGTGAGCTGCGAGGAGGATGCTGTGAGGCTGCAGAGCGACTTGGATAGGTTAGGTGAGTGGGCAAATGCATGGCAGATGAAGTGTAATGTGGATAAATGTGAGGTTATCCACTTTGGTGGTAAAAACAGAGAGACAGACTATTATCTGAATGGTGACAGATTAGGAAAAGGAGAGGTGCAAAGAGACCTGGGTGTCATGGTACATCAGTCATTGAAGGTTGGCATGCAGGTGCAGCAGGCGGTTAAGAAAGCAAATGGCATGTTGGCCTTCATAGCAAGGGGATTTGAGTACAGGGGCAGGGAGGTGTTGCTACAGTTGTACAGGGCCTTGGTGAGGCCACACCTGGAGTATTGTGTACAGTTTTGGTCTCCTAACCTGAGGAAGGACATTCTTGCTATTGAGGGAGTGCAGCGAAGGTTCACCAGACTGATTCCCGGGATGGCGGGACTGACCGATCAAGAAAGACTGGATCAACTGGGCTTGTATTCACTGGAGTTCAGAAGAATGAGAGGGGACCTCATAGAAACATTTAAAATTCTGACGGGGTTAGACAGGTTAGATGCAGGAAGAATGTTCCCAATGTTGGGGAAGTCCAGAACCAGAGGTCACAGTCTAAGGATAAGGGGTAAGCCATTTAGGACCGAGATGCGGAGGAACTTCTTCACCCAGAGAGTGGTGAACCTGTGGAATTCTCTACCACAGAAAGCTGTTGAGGCCAATTCACTAAATATATTCAAAAAGGAGTTAGATGAGGTCCTTACTACTAGGGGGATCAAGGGGTATGGCAAGAAAGCAGGAATGGGGTACTGAAGTTGAATGTTCAGCCATGAACTCATTGAATGGCGGTGCAGGCTAGAAGGGCCGAATGGCCTACTCCTGCACCTATTTTCTATGTTTCTATGTTATTTGTGTCTTCTTTCGTGAAGACAGAACCGAAGTATTTGTTCAATTAGTCTGCTATTTCTTTGTTCCCGATTATAAATTCACCTGAATCCAACTGCAAGGGACCGACATTTGTCTTCACTAATCTTTTTCTCTTCACATATTTATAGAAGTTTTTGCAGTCAGTTTTTATGTTCCCTGCAAGCTTCCTCTCGTACTCTTATATTCCCCCCTCTTCATTAAACCCTTAGTCCTCCTCTGTTGAATTCAAAATTTCTCCCAGTCCTCAGGTTTGTTGCTTTTTCTAGCCAATTTATATGCCTCTGTCTTGGCTCTGCGCTATTTATCATTTAAGAAACTAGAAAGCGGACTATTTTTGTACTGAAATGGAGCTGACAGACTTCAAGGCTCAATTAGCTTCACTGCTGTTTAGAAGTGTGAAGCTGACAGAAAAATCCAAGTGTTTTTCTGTTTTTTTAAATCCCTCGTGAAATGAGTGGAAGGAGAATACAAATGTTAGCAATTTCGTCAATACTCCAATGAGATCAACATCGTCACAAACTACATTATATCAAATTTAAGTACCACTTTAGCAGAAATACTCACTGCAAAGATAAATGGTTTGTATAGCAATACACAAACTCTGCACAATCCTTCAGACAATTACAATAATGACTGAACAACAACCACTCAACTTCAAAAAAATATTGAACACCTGCTCAGCCTAATGAAGTAAATGACCCAAATAATTGCACCCAAGATGGAGCCGGCATTAATTTCAAACTATACCACTTGGTTTAGCAAGTTGTAAAGACTTTATTTGTTTGTCTACTTCAAAACCAGCTTTAAACACATGAATCTCCACAGTGTAAAAATGAGAGCTTTGGCAAAGTGATTGAATTTACGTGGGCCCACTCGTGACTAATGTACTCTGTGCAACATCTTCTCTCAGAAGACCACCAATTGAATCATTTGAAACTGTGAAAAGCAAATTTCAGCAAAAGGGTACATTTAGGACGGTTTGGTGTCTATGACTTTTTATGCTTCAATCGGTTGTTGCAACTGGAAATTAATCTGCCCGAGAGGCTTGGCATGTGGATAACAGGCAAAAGTTAGAAGCAGGCAAGGTGATCAAGGTTTAAAAAGCTTTTAGAACGGTGCAGAAAAGTAACAAGACAGAGCAGAAAAATGTCATAATCGGCAGCCCTGCCACCAACAATGGAGGAGAGAAAGTTTAAAGAAACATAGATCAGATCAGAAGAGAGAAGGGTGTAGGTTGAGCTGTAGGGCTCGTGACCTTCCATGTGTCGGAAAGGCTTCAGCTGCTGATCCATCAGCACAGACATGTGGGGGGGGGGGGGGGTGACAGTAGTAGGGGTACTTCAGGGGTGCAAAGCCAATTGACCAGGCAAGATCAGGGCAAAGGGGCTGCGAGAGATTGTAGAGCGACGTGATCGGGGCCCAGGAGAGGCGTGAGTTCAGGGCCCAAAAGAGGAGAGGGCCCGGGGGCAGCACGGGCCAGCCCACACTGCGATACGTGTGCGCACTGGGTCCATGCAGCAGAGCTGATCACCAGTCGTCTTGGTTAATCTTTACCACTGGACCAAGACCTAGTTCGGTCAAGCCCGTGTGGTGGCTGGTGTGCAATGGCCACCACACGTTAAAAACATCCAGGCACAGGCATCTTCCACCCTTCAATATGCAGTTCGGGATCTGGAATATTAGGTCCTTCATTGAAACACCTGTGAACTCATCCCTTTTTGGTGTGGAAGCAAGTCATCCTCGATACGAGGGACTGCCTAAGATGATGAGGGCTCGTGAAGGCAATCGGGGAATTTGGGGAATTTAATAGACTTGGATTTCTATAGCGCCTTTCCCAACCTCAGAGTGTCTCAAAGCGCTTTACAGCCAATGAAGTACTTTTGAAGTGTCGCAGCCAATTGCGCACAGCAAGCTCCCACAAATAGCAATGTGATAATGACCAGATAATCTGTTTTTATGTGATGTTGATTGAGGGATAAATATTGGCCAGGACACCAGAGATAACTCCCCAGTTCTTCTTCAAAATAGTGCCAACGAATCTTCTACATCATCTGACAGAGCAAATAAGGCCTTGGGTCAACTGAAAGATGGCACCTGTAACAGTGCAGCACTCCCTCAGTGCCGTACTACAGTGTCAGTCTAAATTGCAAAATACGATAGAACAAAACAGTACAAAACATTAGAGATGGCCAATGCGCACTGCATTTTAATTTATGTTTGTTTATAACTATTTATTTAGATAACAGTGGAACCAACAATGGGAAAACTAACAGTCAGCAAGGCAAAGCTTTTGATACTGTGTGGAAATGATAATGCATTAAGAATGGATATCAAGCTGGACACAGCCACCACATTATTAGTTTTGTCATATGGTGGAGAAGCTTTGATCTGGAGATAGGAGGATGCAGAGAGATTTGACGTTTTTGAGAGGAAGTCCTTATAATGAACCCTTAAGCATCAACTGAAGAGAAAACTCAAACTCCATTAACAAGTGGGGAAAGAAAGGAAGAGGCTCAAAACTGGCATTTTGAGACAAAGACCACAAGATTACTTAGGCTTGTCTTTCCGCTTTGACTTCAGTTTTGTGATAAACACTCAACATTTTATCCTTAAGCACACTCTAAATTTAAAGTTTAAGGTTAAGTCTTGTTCCCACATTCAAGGCACGGTTATTTTAATATCTGATCTTGGCTTCCAATTCCACAATCCTGTTCCATCTGCTTATCGTCTACAATTTTATGTTGCCAGTGTATACTTCTACTAGAAGGAATCAAAGGCAATTGTCATTGTTTATAATCCAACCGTTTCTGTAATGTTTTAAATATTTCACCACTAAAGTGTTTTTTGTTAAGAGATAAGTTAAACTAACAATGACACAAAAGTATCCTTCAAAATATTGTTGAAGAAAACTTAAATGTCAGTACTTTTGATATTGGGAAAACTGGCTTAGGAAGAGTCAGTGAACACAACAGGGTGAAGTAATGGAATATATACATTTTTATAATGGAAGATAACAGTTCCCTCTACCCCTCCCCCCACCCCACCACCTTCCAGTCTCATGATTAGAAACATTTAAATTTACAGCGCAGAAGGAGACCATTTCGGCCCATCATGTCCGCGCCGGCTGACAAAGAGCTGCACGGCCCTTGCTCAGCAGCCCTGAAGATTACATATAAACCCATGAACAACGACGGAAAGGCAAAGAGCACCCAGCCCAACCAGTCCACCTCACACAATTGTGACACCCCTGACACTGAAACATCTTGCACGCCTCACCAACCGGAGCCATGTGATCTCCTGGGAGGGGCAAAAACCAAATAAAAACCCAGGCCAACTTCGGGAGAAAAAAATCTGGGAAAATTCCTCTCCGACCCATCCAGGCGATCGAAGCTAGTGCAGGAGATCACCCTGGCCGTATTCTATTCCCTGCAGTGCATACCATTATACCTGCGCTGTCCAACAAAAGGTCATCCAGTCTAATCCCAATTACCAGCTCTAGGTCCGTAACCCTGCGGGTTACTGCACTTTAAGTGCTCAGTTTTCAGACACCAAGGGGCCAAAATTGATGGCCTCACTGCTGATTGCCGCCGAGATTCTTCTCCGGGTTGCGCCCAGTGCCAGTTTGCACTCGGTCTGGAGCGGGCGGGAGGGGAGAACCGCCGGGAACCGCCTGCTGACATTAACGGACGGCCAAGTGGCGCAAGTGACCTCCCGCCTGCCGAGAGGAGGCTGGTCTAACTCCCAAGGTAAGTTTTAAAAAATTGAAAAAAAAGTTGTGAACTTTTTAATACATTTTTTTTTTTTTTACAGTGACTTATCTTAATGGGTTCCCCTGAAGGTCTGCAGAGTAATTATTTTTTGTTCCAATCATTTTTATTTGAACGTCTTCGACCCTCCGTGGGCCCGTCTCCATCCACGGCAGCAAGAGCCTTTGCCGCCGAGATTGGGAGTTCCTGCGCGCCGGTCCAGTTTGACGGCGTACGACGCTCATTTGCTGCCGGCCCAACTTTTAAATTATTTTTCATCAATTTAACGCCCAAAGTGCTGCCCAGACTTTCGGCAGTACTTGGCCTTTACCAAGTTCGGATCCCAAGGCTAGGAAATGGACATGCTGCTGTGAGATCTGCTTGGATGTTGTCAGAGTGTGTCTAATTTAAAAGAAACAAAGACTTGGATTTATATAGCGCCTTTCACTACCACCAGACGTCTCAAAGCACATTTACAGCCAATTAAATACTTAGAGTGTAGTCACTGTTGTAATGTGGGAATCGCAGCAGCCAATGTGCGCACAGCAAGCTCCCATAATCATCATCATAGACAGTCCCTCGGAATCGAGGAAGCCTTGCTTCCTTTCTTAAAAATGAGTGCTTAGGTGGCTGAACAGTCCAATACGAGAACCAGAGTCCCTGTCACAGGTGGGACAGATAGTCGTTGAGGGGAAGGGTGGGTGGGACAGGTTTGCCGCACGCTCTTTCCGCTGCCTGTGCTTGATTTCTGCATGCTCGCGGCTATGAGACTTGAGGTGTTCGGCGCCCTCCCGGATGCACGTTCTCCACTTAGGGCGGTCTTCGGCCAGAGACTCCCAGGTGTCAGTGGGGATATTGCAGTTTTTCAAGGAGGCTTTCAGAGTGTTCCCCTGCCCACCTTTGGCTCATTTGCTGTGAAGGAGTTCCGAGTAGAGCGCTTGCTTTGGGAGTCTAGTGTCTGGCATGCGAATGATGTGGCCTGTCCAGCAGAGCGGAGCAAGTGTGGTCAATGCTGGCGATGTTGGCCTGGTTGAGGACACTAATGTTGGTGCATCTGTCCTCCGAGGGGATTTGTAGGATCTTGCGGAGACATCGTTGGTGATATTTCTCCAACGACTTGAGGTGTCTACTGTACATGATCCATGTCTCTGAGCCATACAGGAGGGCGGGTATTACTACATCCCTGTAAACCATGAGCTTGGTGGCAGAGTTGAGGGCCTGGTCTTCGAACACTCTTTTCCTCAGGCGGCCGAAGGCTGCACTGGAGGCGGTGTTGCATCTCGTCGTCAATGTCTGCTCTTGTTGATAAGAGGCTCCCAAGGTATGGGCAATAGTCCACGTTGTCCAGGGCCGTGCCGTGGATCTTGATGACTATGGGGCAGTGCTGTGCGGAGAGAACAGACTGGTGGAGGACCTTTTGTCGTACGGATGTTTACCGCAAGGCCCATGCTTTTGTAAGCCTCAGTAAATACGTCGACTATATCCTGGAGTTCAGCCTCTGTATGTGTGCAGACGCAGGCGTCGTCCGCGTACTGTCGCTTGACGGCAGAGGTTGGGGTGGTCTTGGGCCTGGCCTGGAGACAGCGAAGGTTGAACAGGTTTCCACTGGTTCTCTAGTTTAGTTCCACTCCAGCGGGGAGCTTGTTGACTGTGAGGTGGAGCATGGCAGTGAGGAAGATTGACAAGAGGATTAGGGGCGATGATGCAGCCCTGTTTGATCCCGGTCCAGACGTGCATTGGGTCTGTAGTGGATCTGTTGGTAAGGATCACGGCCTGCATGTCGTTGTGGAGCAGGCGGAGGATGTTGACGAACTTTTGAGGGCATCTGAAATGGATGAGGATGCTCCATAGACCCTCGCAGTTGACAGTGTCAAATGCCTTTGTAAGGTCGAAGGCGGCCATGTATAAGGACTGGCGCTGTTCCCTGCATTTTTCTTGCAGTCGTCACGCTGCAAAGATCATGTCCATTGTGCCCCGTAGGGGACGAAATCCGCACTGTGACACCTGGAGGAGCTCCTCGGTCACAGGGAGAAGACCTGTGTTACAAGACCTGGGGAGCTCCCCTGCTAAATCAACTTTACCCTTGCCATCCGACAACTAACACCCTCAATCTCCCCCTCCATAAACAGTAATGTGATAATGACCAGATAATCCGTTTTAGTGATGTTGATGGAGGGATAAATATTGGCCAGGACACCAGGGATAACTCCCCTACTCTTCAAAATAGTGCCACGGGATCTTTTACGTCCACTTGAGAGAGCAAACGTGGCCTCGGTTTAACAGTTAACACACACACAAAACATCGATGTGAAGCAGCTTTCTAAATCTGACAAAAACACAAAGTTACTACAATGGCAGGCTAATTAATCTAAAATAATCTAAAGTATTCAAACATTAAACAGCCCAAATGAGAAAGTAAATGCACAGTGCAGCTTAGCACATACTATTGTAATGTCTGAGAGAGAGAGAGAGAGAGAGAGAGAGAGAGAGAGAGAGAGAGAGAGAGAGAGAGAAAAACAAGAGAATGAGAAACTGGAGAGGGAGAGAGACAGAGAAACAGACTGCAATTTAGAGTGCCACTCTTAACTTCTTTTTACTGAAGAGCTGATTGGACAGAATGCTAACGTGCAGTGGTGCTGCAGTGCAACTCTCCTGTGAAGTGCTTTGGGACATTTTACTTGTTAAAGGTGCTATATAAATACAACTTTGTTTTGTAGGTTTCACCTCCATTCCACCGAGTTGCTGAAGTCGGCTACAAGGTGTCATTTGAAGAGATGTTGAGCCAAGACCAGGCAGTTCCGCACACAGATTTAAAAAAAACTCTGAGCACACCTCTTCATCAGTCTGCGTTCCTGTATCTCATGACAGCAACTGAAGAACAGATGAGGGTAAATGGAGTAGGACAGCTGTGACAAGTGTGTGCCTTGGGGAAGCCAAATGTGGGAAAAATGGAAAGAATTCGAGGAGAACTGAATGAGAAAAAGGTGAGTGGAATCCACATGTTGCAACTTGGAGTCAAGCAATCAGAGCCAAAATATTTTAAGCTGCAGTTTATAATTTCCAGAAATTTATTCGCAGCATGCAAGATTAGCAAGGCTGCTTTTTAAAAAAAACTACTGCCCATCCCCTTGCTTCCTGAGAAGGTTTGGATGGACCTCCTCCTTGACCAATGTAGTCCCACTCCAGAGACTTGAGCACTTAATCTAGGTTGACACTCCAGTGCAATGCATTGCTGAGTGAGTGCTGCACTGTCAGAGATGCCGTCTATCGGATGCGACGTTAAACTGAGACCCGGTCTGCCCTCAGGTGGACATAAAAAGCTGCCGTGGCTGTGGGCAACGTGGCAGCCAATTTGAGCCAAAGCACGATCCCACAAACAGCAATAATCACCAAACTGTTTTAGTAATATTGGTTGAGGGATAAATATTGACCAGGAAACAAGGGAGAACTCTCCTGCTCTTCTTCGAAATAGTGCCACGGGATCTTATGTTCACCTGAGAGCGCAGATGGGGCTACAGTTTAATGTCTCATCCAAAAGACGGCACCTCTGACAGTGCAGTACTCCCTCAGTATTGCCTTGAAGCGACAGCCTAGTGGCGCTTGAAGCCATAACCTTTTGCTTCAGAAGTGAGTGAGCTACCAGTGAGCCACAGCTGACACATGATGTTGACATATGGCAGTTTTCATTTTTGGAAAAAGGATTTAGCCATCACCATAATCAATTTCCCTAAATAAGGGGAAGAGGAGTCCAAAGCACAGTATATGTAAATATATTTTCCCCAAACCTCAAATCTCAAAGAATTGGAGTCAGGTCACGATGCCCGCGCATGCACAGTAGCGCCGAAATAGGAACAGGAATAGGTGGTGGGAAGTGAGTTTTGAATGTCCGTGTTTATGCTTACAAAATCAATTTATGTTAGAAAGGGTAAATCCCGATGCCGTGTTCTTATTCAAATGTTTCCACCATCCTTTCCGAGGACCCTTATATGTGATTCAAGGAGCTCAGCGGCAGTTCAATCGTCCCGCACCTATCCCAGGCCGAGTGGCCTCCTGCACCGGCCAGCCCGCTGCCTTCCCTAAGTAGATTTGGAGTAACTATTAGCTGGCCAAAGTGGCCTAAATGACCAAAACTGGTGTAGATGGCTGGTAACAACCTTTTTTGTGAAAAAAAAACGAAACTTAAAAAATCCTAACTAACTCACTTACACTGGCGCAAAGTGAATGTGCAAAATAGGGATTTTTAAGATACTCCAGAAAAATCAAGTTGCCCCCAAAATAACGGAGCAATTCCTGGCCAAAATTGCGCCCATAGTAAGCAGCCTGTGGATGAGTCTGCCCAATCGGCACTGAGGAGTGGCAGGAGGTGGACCCTGGTTGTGACAGGTTCCCAGCTGCTGTGCAGTGGGTGAATTGGTAAAACTGGCAGTGCAATGAGTCGGTCACTGAGATAGGTGCTCTGTGCGTCATAAGCCCTGCTTCTTTCAGAAGCCTCTTGGTGAAGGAAATCCTGCAGCACTGGCCCCTTTAGTTGTGTGGATTGCCTACTTCCGAGGTTAATTTCCCAGCTTGGGCCAAATCCGGCGTCCCAGTTAGTGGCGGATTGCAACCCGAGTGGACTGTACCAAACCTATGTAGTGCATCTCAGCTTCCAAAATATGTGTGATAAAAGTTCCACATGAAAGAGGAAATTAATGCAATAGTAAGAAAGGACATTAGCTTGGATGATGTGGAATCGGTATGGGTAGAGCTGCGGAATGCCAAGGGGCAGAAAATGCTAGTGGGAGTTGTGTACAGACCACCAAACAGTAGTAGTAAGGTTGGGGACAGCATCAAACAAGAAATTAGGGATGCATGCAATAAAGGTACAGCAGTTATCATGGGTGACTTTAATCTACATATTGATTGGGCAAACCAAACTGGTACCAATGTGGTGGAGGAGGATTTCCTGGAGTGTATTAGGAATGGTTTTCTCGACCAATATGTCGAGGAACCAACCAGGGAGCTGGCCATCCTAGACTGGGTGATGTGTAATGAAAAAGGACTAATTAGCAATCTTGTTGTGTGAGACCCCTTGGGGGAAGAATGACCACAACATGATCGAATTCTTTATTAGGATGGAGAGTGACACAGTTAATTCAGAAACTAGGGTCCTGAACTCAAGGAAAGGTAACTTCGATGGTTTGAGGTGTGAATTGGCTAGAATAGACTGACAAATGATACTTAAAGGGTTGACGGTGGATAGGCAATGGCAATCATTTAAAGATCACATGGATGAACTTCAGCAATTGTACATCCCTGTCTGGAGTAAAAATAAAACGGGGAAGGTGGCTCAACCGTGGCTAACAAGGGAAATTAAGAATAGTGTTAAATCCAAGGAAGAGGCATATAAATTGGCTCGAAAAAGCAGCAAACCTGAGGACTGGGAGAAATTTAGAATTCAGCAGAGGAGACGAAGGGTTCAATTAAGAGGGGGAAAAATAGAGTACGAGAAGAAGCTTGATGGGAACATAAAAACTGACTGCAAAAGCTTCTATAGATATGCGAAAAGAAAAAGATTAGTGAAGACAAAACGTAGGTCCCTTGCAGTCAGATTCAGATGAATTTATAATGGGGAACAAAGAAATGGCAGACCAAGTGAACAAAAACTTTGGTTCTGTCTTTACGAAGGAAGACACAAATAACCTTCCAGAAGTACCGAGGGTCTATTGAGAAGGAGGAACTGAAGGATATCCTTATTAGGCGGGAAATTGTGTTAGAGAAATTGATGGGATTGAAGGCCGATAAATCCCCGGGGCCTGATAGTCTGCATCCCAGAGTACTTAAGGAAGTGGCGCTAGAAATAGTGGATGCATTGGTGATCATTTTCCAACAGTCTATCGACTTGGGATCAGTTCCTATGGACTGGAGGGTAGCTAATGTAACACTTTTTAAAAAAGGAAGGGAGAGAGAAAGCGGGTAATTATAGACCGGTTAGCCTGACATCAGTGGTGGGAAAAATGTTGGAATCAACTATTAAGTATGAAATAGCAGTGCATTTGGAAAGCAGTGAAAGGATCGGTCCAAGTCAGCATGGGTTTATGAAGGGGAAATCATGCTTGACAAATCTTCTGGAATTTTTTGAGGATGTAACTAGTAGAGTGGACAAGGGAGAACCAGTGGATGTGGTGTATTTGGACTTTCAAAAGGCTTTGACAAGGTCCCACACAAGAGATTAGTGTGCAAAATCAAAGCATATGGTATTGGGGATAATATACTGATGTGGATAGTGAACTGGTTGGCAGACAGGAAGCAGAGAGTCGGGATAAACGGGTCCTTTTCAGAATGGCAGGCAGTGACTAGTGGAGTGCCGCAGGGCTCAGTGCTGGGACCCCAGTTCTTTACAATATACATCAATGATTTGGATGAAGGAATTGAGTGTAATATCTCCAAGTTTGCAGATTACACTAAACTGGGTAGCGGTGTGAGCTGTGAGCGGGACACTAAGAAGCTGCAGGGTGACTTAGACAGGTTAGGTGAGTGGGCAAATGCATGGCAGATACAATATAATGTGGATAAATGTCAGTTTATCCACTTTGGGGGCAAAAACGCGAAGACAGATTATCTGAATGCCGGCAGATTAGGAAAAGGGGAGGTGCAACGAGACCTGGGTGTCATGGTTCATCAGTCTTTGAAAGTTGGCATACAAGTACAGCAGGCAGTAAAGGAGGCAAATGGTATGTTGGCCTTCATAGCTGGGGGATTTGAGTATAAGAGCAGGGAGGTCTTGCTGCAGTTGTACAGGGCCTTGGTGAGGCCTCATCTGGAATATTGTGTTCAGTTTTGGTCTCCTAATTTGAGGAAGGACGTTCTTGCTATTGAGGGAGTGCAGCAAAGGTTCACCACACTGATTCCCGGGATGGCTGGACTGACATATGAGAAGAGACTGGATCAACTGGGCCTTTATACATTGGAGTTTAGAAGGATGAGAGGGGATCTCATAGAAACATACAAGATTCTGACGGGACGGGACAGATTAGATGCGGGTAGATTGTTCCTGATGTTGGGGGAGTCCAGAACCAGAGATGTTGTTAACCTGTGGCATTCCCTGCCACAGAGAGTTGTTTATGCCAGTTCATTGGATATATTCATTGGAGTTAGATATGGCCCTTACGGCTAAGGGGATCAATGGGTATGGAGAGAAAGCAGGAAAGGGGTACTGAGGTGAATGATCTGCCATGACCTTATTGAATGGTGGTGCAGGCTCGAAGGGCCAAATGGCCTACTCCTGCACCTATTTTCTATGTTTGTATGAAAAGGCCATTAATTAAACTCAAAGCTGTGGGGGGTTCAGGGTAAGCCATGGAAGTTGGTAAAGAACTGGTTGAAGCTTATGAAACAATGTATTGAAGATGTATCAGAGTGGCCGTGGGAGGAGGAAGAGGGGAGGATAAAGAGGGAGTAATGAGTGAGGTCCCTCAGGTTGAAGTACTTGCAACACCGCTGTTTTTAATTTATTAAACAAAAAACCTCGATTCAGAAAATCAATTCAAAGTAGACAAATTTGCAGATGATACCAAACTAAAAGACAGTGGAATGAGAAGTGGCAGTTTAGAATTACAGAATGAATTGGACAAGCTAAGTGAACAGATTGGCTGTGAAAGAATGCAAAATTTACAAGAACCCCCCCGCTCGCCCCCCCGTGTTTGGGCTCATTCGAAAAGAAATTTAATTTGGAACTATCTACCGAAAAGTTTGGAACTCTAAAGTGCTTATGGAAGAAACTACGAACTTTAATAGAATTTTGGATTTTAAAAGATAAACTCAAGGCTGTGGGCGGACCTACGGAGCTAGCAAGAGACAGTCTAATTAAGTAAAGCTACCTGGGTTTGAGAACTGAGTTAACCTGTCGAGAAGAATGAGTATTTGAAAATCCTTCTCCACAAGAGACATTATCACAAAATCACCCAGAGGTAGCTCCCCATCAACCATTTCAGCATATACATCACAAAGCGGCCCAATCCAGTCTATATGCAAAAGCCTAAGCATAAAAGTACATTGCAATTACCAAACTAATATTTCCATCAGGAAACAGTTTTCGAACATCAACCCACCCAAGACGTATCAACTTTTAACGAGCCCGACAAAATCTTACAAAGAAGAACCAAGCCTGCCAAAATTATACAAAGGATTTTGAAGAGATTTGGCGCTCAGATTAGAACACTGAAATCGTATAACTGGCCCCTGTTTTCAACAGAGGTTAGAGAGTGTGGTTGCTAGGTAGCTACAAGGCTGCTACTACGTCATCAAGACGAGGAGAGAAACCAACGCGACAGTTGTAAACTAACTTCTCCAGCCTCGAAGGAAGGAAGAACATCACCATCGCAGCAGCCAACCGACCACAGTCAACGTGGTATCAAGGGAAAACACAACTGCGATCTACCATTAACTATCAAAAGGATTGATAAGTCCCTGCTTGCCCTGGAGTCGAACCTAGCTAGAATTAGGTATTGGGAGGTGGGAAGTATAATTTTACTGCAACCCCCTTTGAATGTATCATGTATGGTATTTTATTAGCGTGATTGTAAGTTTGACCTTGTACCTTTCCTTGTACTGTCCTTTATTAGAGTGATTGCAAGTTTGGCCGTGTATTTTCTTGCTAGAGTAAAAACTCTATTACTTTGACTGTAATAAAACCAAACGTCTTTGCATCAAATCAGTGTCCTCTGCATTTTTGTCACACCCCCCCAAATAAATCCAGAGTACAGAACCCAAGGGAGTGGGAGCGATTCGAACCACTCAAGTTGGTCAGAAGGGAACCTGACCCCCTCCTAGAGACCACAAACCCCACTCTTTACAGCTGTGTGGTTGATAATGAAGAGGAAAGTCTGGGCTGCAGGAGGATATCAATCTACTGGTCAGGTAGGCAGAGCAGTGGTAAATGGAACTTAATTCAGGAGTGTGAGGTGATGCACTTTGGCAGAGCTAAGAAAGAAAGGGTATATACATTAAGCGGTAGGCCACTTAATAGTGTAGATGAACAAAGGGATCTTGGAGTGCTTGTCCACAGATCCCTGAAAGTAGCAGGCCAGGTGGATAAGGTGGTTAAGAAGGTATACGGAATGCTTGCCTTTATTGGCCGAGGCACAGAATACAAGAGCAAGGAGGTTATGCTTAAATTGTATAATACATTAGTTCGGCCACAGCTGGAGCCCTGCTTGCAGTTCTGGTCGCCATATTATAGGATGTCATTGCATTAGAGAGGGTGCAGAGGAGATTTACTAGGATGCTGCCTGGAATGGAGAATCTTAGTTATGAGGACAGATTGGATAGGCTGGGTTTGTTCTTATTGGAACAGAGGAGATTGAGAGGAGACCTCATTGAGGTGTACAAAATATTGAGGGGCCTGAACATCATGGATAGTAAGGGCCTATTTCCATTGGTGGAGGGGTCTATTACGAGGGGGCAGTTTTAAGGTGGAAGGTTGAGAGGGGATTTAAGGGGGGGCTTCTTTACACAGAGGGTTGTGGGGATCTGGAACTCGTTGCCTGGAAGAGTGATGGATGCAAAAAACTTCACCACTTTTAAGAGATTGTTGGATGGGCACTTAAAGTGCAGCAACCTGCAGTGTTACAGACCGAGAGCTGGTAATTGGGATTAGACTGGATGACCTTTTGTTGGACGGTGCACATATAACGGCAAGTACTGTAGGGAATAGAATACGGCCAGGGTGATCTCCTGGGCGGGTCGGAGAGGAATTTTCCCATATTTTTTCTCCCTAAATTGGCCTGGGTTTTTAAATCTGGTTTTTGCCTCTCCCAGGAGATCTCATGGCTCTGGTTGGAGTGTAGAATGTTTTCAGTATAAGGGGTGTCACAGTTGTGTGGGGCGGACTGGTTGGGCTGGGTGCTCTTTGCCTTTCCGTCATTGTTCATTGTAACCTTTAGGGCTGCTGACCTGGAGCCATGCGGCTCTTTGTCAGCCGGAGCAGACACGATGGGCTGAAATGGCCTCCTTCTGCGCTGTAAATTTCGATGTTTTTATCAGTGGCGCATTACATTTAAGGCAGGCAAGTGTAAAGTGCTATACACAAGAAAACTGGGTGACACGCATCAATGGTGTTGAAATAGCGTAGGATAAAGCTAAGAGAGATCTAAGCGTATTCGTGAACACGATACAAATGTGATCAATCATTTCAGAGCAGCAACGAATAAAGCCAACAGGATCACAAACTTTTGAGCCAAAATGATAGGATGCAAGTCATAGGAGGTGACGATCATAGTGCTCTAGTCAGAGCACACATTTAATACTGTATCAAGTTCTTGTTGCCAAGAAGTGAGAAAGGTTCAAGCTCTGGAGGGAGTGCAGAACAGAGGCTGATGCCCAGGTGTCAACGAGCAGCAGTAGCAGCAAATAAACTACAAATACAAGTACCAATATTTATAGCAAATGCCAGGATATCAGATCAGGGCCCCCCGCTCCCCTGCCCCTACCCACAACATGTACAATGAGTTTGACATTCTTGGTTTAAATTAAGCAGATAGGATTCATTTTTGGTCTCTTGGGTATGGATTTATGCAAAAACGGAGCATAGAAAAAGCACTTCAAAATTGTAGGAGATAAAGTCTGCTTATAGGTACTGCTGTGAGTCATTCAGAGATAAGACAGTTTACATTTTTTTTAAATGACAGGCTAAGGGCCATGGTGCAGAATACTCATATTAAAAAAAGGACATAAAAAAACCACAAAGCTGTAATTGGGTGAGAACTTCAGGATTTAAAAGCCAAGTCGTAGGAGGGAGAGATGAAGAGTTTCACAGTTTTAAAGATAGAATGCATTTGAGCAAGGAGCATCTATTGCAAGATAGTAAGTAGGGAGGAAGAAGAAACAGTACATAGGACAGCATATTTGCAGCTTAAAAGGAAGGGAAGCAAGTTCAGATAAATAAACCCTCAAATGTTCCAACATTGAAGGCAAACCCTTACCCATCCAAAGTTTCTCTCTCTCTCAAATTAACCAAATCTCACTTCACAGTTATCGATTTGTACTGTTTAATTCTGATGATCCTATAACCGGAAAGATTTACCAGCAGTATATCACGTCATGACATTTTTGTAGGTCACTGAAGTAATTTAACAAATTAAGAAATATTTCAACAATAATGATCCGAATTAAAATTTGAGACACTCAGCAATTGATCGGTTCTGCCTCTAGTATCAGTCATTATCTGCCCAGGAAACTTACCAACAGGCTAATTCTTCTTGTATATTAAAATGGACAACATTTTAAGAACATTCAGTTGGCCATAACTAATCCCACACGTTTCATTTTGGATGATGAGCAATATTCCTGAAGTCTATTCTGGATGATTTTCTATTTTTATTATCCACACCTTTTGCAGGGTTAAGAATTAATAAAAAAATAGCTGACGTGCACATCATTGTAAAAGGAATGCTAGCATCTACTCTAGCAGCAAAAGTAGACAGAAATCTTCAGTTTTTGAACCATTCTATTCACTTCCAGCGAGCCACAAGAATCTGTAACTCTCGCCTGATGTTTACAAGTTCAACTGTCCACCATGACCAACTTCACTTGCACTAATGAAAAAAATCCATGGTAACTTACTCTCCTCTTCATGTGATGGAACCGTTTCTCCAAACCAACAATATTTCTGTGCTGCAGAAACCAGTGCTTCGGGTATTTTTCTCTGTTTGGTGCTGCAGCTTGTCTTTCCATCCTTCTCCCCATCCGCTTTTCTCTATGGCTCAGGAGAAACCTTAAACTAAGCTTCACCAAACTGCGGCAGAAACCAACACGATGAAACCACAGCATGAAAGCTCATCATTTAACACCCATAAGATTTCTAAACAGCACGTTATAGAATAGTACAAGACATGAAGAATGCCTTTAATATAAAACTGTCACAAAGCCCTCACCTCTGCAGAATGCAATGTAACCTCTGAAATGGGAGGGAGAACAGCCAGTTGTCGTGGTGCACATTGGTACCAACGACAAAGGGAAAAAAAGGGATGAGGTCCTACGAAAAGAATTTAAGGAGCTAGGAGCTAAATTAAAAAGTAGGACCTCAAAAGTAGTAATCTCGGGATTGCTACCAGTGCCACGTGCTAGTCAGAGTAGGAATCGCAGGATAGCGCAGATGAATACGTGGCTTGAGCAGTGGTGCAGCAGGGAGGGATTCAAATTCCTGGGGCATTGGAACCGGTTCTGGGGGAGGTGGGACCAGTACAAACCGGACGGTCTGCATCTGGGCAGGACCGGAACCAATGTCCTAGGGGGAGTGTTTGCTAGTGCTGTTGGGGAGGAGTTAAACTAATATGGCAGGGGGATGGGAACCTATGCAGGGAGACAGAGGGAGACAAAAAGGAGCCAAAAGCAAAAGACAGAAAGGAGATGAAGAAAAGTGGAGGGCAGAGAAACCCAATGCAAAGAACAAAAAGGACCACTGTACAGCAAAATTCTAAAAGGAAAAAGGGTGTTAAAAAAACAAGCCTGAAGGCTTTGTGTCTTAATGCAAGGAGTATCCGCAATAAGGTGGATGAATTAACTGTGCAAATAGATGTTAATAAATATGATGTGGTTGGGATTACGGAGACGTGGCTCCAGGATGATCAGGGCTGGGAACTCAACATCCAGGGGTATTCAACATTCAGGAAGGATAGAATAAAAGGAAAAGGAGGTGGGGTAGCATTGCTGGTTAAAGAGGAGATTAATGCAATAGTTCGGAAAGACATTAGCTTGGATGATGTGGAATCTATATGGGTAGAGCTGCAGAACACTAAAGGGCAAAAAACGTTAGTGGGAGTTGTGTACAGACCTCCAAACAGTAGTAGTGATGTTGGGGAGGGCATCAAACAGGAAATTAGGAGTGCATGCAATAAAGGTGCAGCAGTTATAATGGGTGACTTTAATATGCACATAGATTGGGCTAACCAAACTGGAAGCAATACGGTGGAGGAGGATTTCCTGGAGTGCATAAGGGATGGTTTTCTAGACCAATATGTCGAGGAACCAACTAGGGGGAGGCCATCTTAGACTGGGTGTTGTGTAATGAGAGAGGATTAATTAGCAATCTCATTGTGCGAGGCACCTTGGGGAAGAGTGACCATAATATGGTGGAATTCTGCATTAGGATGGAGAATGAAACAGTTAATTCAGAGACCATGGTCCAGAACTTAAAGAAGGGTAACTTTGAAGGTATGAGGCGTGAATTGGCTAAGATAGATTGGCGAATGATACTTAAGGGGTTGACTGTGGATGGGCAATGGCAGACATTTAGAGACCGCATGGATGAATTACAACAATTGTACATTCCTGTCTGGCGTAAAAATAAAAAAGGGAAGGTGGCTCAACCGTGGTTATCTAGGGAAATCAGGGATAGTATTAAAGCCAAGGAAGTGGCATACAAATTGGCCAGAAATAGCAGCGAACCCGGGGACTGGGAGAAATTTAGAACTCAGCAGAGGAGGACAAAGGGTTTGATTAGGGCAGGGAAAATGGAGTACGAGAAGAAGCTTGCAGGGAACATTAAGGCGGATTGCAAAAGTTTCTATAGGTATGTAAAGAGAAAAAGGTTAGTAAAGACAAACGTAGGTCCCCTGCAGTCAGAATCAGGGGAAGTCATAACGGGGAACAAAGAAATGGCAGACCAATTGAACAAGTACTTTGGTTCAGTATTCACTAAGGAGGACACAAACAACCTTCCGGATATAAAAGGGGTCAGAGGGTCTAGTAAGGAGGAGGAACTGAGGGAAATCTTTATTAGTCGGGAAATTGTGTTGGGGAAATTGATGGGATTGAAGGCCGATAAATCCCCAGGGCCTGATGGGCTGCATCCCAGAGTACTTAAGGAGGTGGCCTTGGAAATAGCGGATGCATTGACAGTCATTTTCCAACATTCCATTGACTCTGGATCAGTTCCTATCGAGTGGAGGGTAGCCAATGTAACCCCACTTTTTAAAAAAGGAGGGAGAGAGAAAGCAGGGAATTATAGACCGGTCAGCCTGACCTCAGTAGTGGATAAAATGATGGAATCAATTATTAAGGATGTCATAGCAGCGCATTTGGAAAATGGTGACATGATAGGTCCAAGTCAGCATGGATTTGTGAAAGGGAAATCATGCTTGATAAATCTTCTGGAATTTTTTGAGGATGTTTCCAGTAAAGTGGACAAAGGAGAACCAGTTGATGTGGTATATTTGGACTTTCAGAAGGCTTTCGACAAGGTCCCACACAGGAGATTAATGTGCAAAGTTAGAGCACATAGGATTGGGGGTAGTGTGCTGACGTGGATTGAGAACTGGTTGTCAGACAGGAAGCAAAGAGTAGGAGTAAATGGGTACTTTTCAGAATGGCAGGCAGTGACTAGTGGGGTACCGCAGGGTTCTGTGCTGGGGCCCCAGCTGTTTACATTGTACATGAATGATTTTAACGAGGGGATTAAATGTAGTATCTCCAAATTTGCGGATGACACTAAGTTGGGTGGCAGTGTGAGCTGCGCGGAGGATGCTATGAGGTTGCAGAGTGACTTGGATAGGTTAGGTGAGTGGGCAAATGCGTGGCAGATGAAGTATAATGTGGATAAATGTGAGGTTATCCACTTTGGTGGTAAAAACAGAGAGACAGACTATTATCTGAATGGTGACAGATTAGGAAAAGGGGAGGTGCAACGAGACCTGGGTGTCATGGTACATCAGTCATTGAAGGTTGGCATTCAGGTACAGCAGGCGGTTAAGAAAGCAAATGGCATGTTGGCCTTCATAGCGAGGGGATTTGAGTACAGGGGCAGGGAGGTGTTGCTACAGTTGTACAGGGCCTTGGTGAGGCCACACCTGGAGTATTGTGTACAGTTTTGGTCTCCTAACTTGAGGAAGGACATTCTTGCTATTGAGGGAGTGCAGCGAAGATTCACCAGACTGATTCCCGGGATGGTAGGACTGACCTATCAAGAAAGACTGGATCAACTGGGCTTGTATTCACTGGAGTTCAGAAGAGTGAGAGGGGACCTCATAGAAACGTTTAAAATTCTGACGGGTTTGGACAGGTTGGATGCAGGAAGAATGTTCCCAATGTTGGGGATGTCCAGAACCAGGGGTCACAGTCTAAGGATAAGGGGTAAGCCATTTAGGACCGAGATGAGGAGAAACTTCTTCACCCAGAGAGTGGTGAACCTGTGGAATTCTCTACCACAGAAGTGGAATTCTCTACCACAGAAAGTAGTTGAGGCCAATTCACTAAATATATTCAAAAGGGAGTTAGATGAAGTCCTTACTACTCGGGGGATCAAGGGGTATGGCGAGAAAGCAGGAAGGGGGTACTGAAGTTTCATGTTCAGCCATGAACTCATTGAATGGCGGAGCAGGCTAGAAGGGCTGAATGGCCTGCTCCTGCACCTATTTTCTATGTTTCTATGTTTCTAACCTCGACTCAATAAATCAAAATTTCAAGATATTACAAGTAATTGCACTGACTTACATTGTCCCCATTATGGCATGAAATATTCAACTTTTCAAATCTTAAGCCATTAGAATTCCTGATGCTTTTTAAATAATTTCCCTCCTCACCTTCTTCGAGATTATAGATGTAGTTTGAAATTTCACCAATCTACCTCACACTCTGATATACCTTGCGCTAATAGAATGCAGGAAGAGTTCTTTACTGTTGTATTTGAATCTTGCGCCCCAAGTTTCCACATGATTTGCTCCTGATTTTTAGGAGCAACTGATGTAGAACAGAGTATCTTAGAAATCGGAATTCTCGTCATTTAGTTTGCTCCAGTTCTAGTCAGTTAGAACAGTTTCACTTTGGAACAGAATTTTTTTTCCAAAAGGGGGCGTGTCCGGCCACTTACGCTTGTTTTCAAAGTTTCGTCAGTGAAAACTTACTCCAAACTAACTTAGAATGGAGTAAGTGAAGATTTTTGTACGCTCGAAAAAACCTTGTCTACACTTTAGAAAACCAGGCGTAGGTTACAAATCAGGTGTAGGGAATGGGGGGGGGGGGTTAAAGGGAAGTTAATGGGGGAGAAGGGGAGGGATGGGGGAGATGGGGGAGCGATGGGGGAGAAGGGGGAGGGAGGGGGAGAAGGGGGAGCGATGGGGGAGAAGGGGGAGGCATGGGGAGCGATGGGGGAGGGATGGGGGAGAAGGGAAGAAGGGGGAGGGATGGCGGAGAAGAAGGGGGAGGGGAGAGAAGGGGGAGGGATGGCGGAGAAGGGGATAAAGGGGAGATGGGGGGGAGGAGATGGGGGGAGGAGATGGGGGGGTGGATGGGGGGGAAGGAGATATGGGGGGGGGAAGGAGATATGGGGGGGGAAGGAGATATGGGGGGGGGGAAGGAGATATGGGGGGGGAAGGAGATATGGGGGGGGAGGAGATATGGGGGGGGGGAGATATGGGGGGGGGGAGATATGGGGGGGGGAGATATGGGGGGGGGGGAGATATGGGGGGGGGGAGATATGGGGGGGGGGAGATATGGGGGGGGGGGAGATATGGGGGGGGGGGGAGATATGGGGGGGGGGGGAGATATGGGGGGGGGGGGGAGATATGGGGGGGGGGGAGATATGGGGGGGGGGGGGAGGAGATATGGGGGGGGGGAGGAGATATGGGGGGGGGAGGAGATATGGGGGGGGGAGGAGATATGGGGGGGGAGGAGATATGGGGGGGGGAGGAGATATGGGGGGGGGAGGAGATATGGGGGGGGAGGAGATATGGGGGGGGGAGGCGATATGGGGGGGAAGGGGCGGAAGGAGAAGTGTGGGGGGAAAGGAGAAGTGTGGGGGGAAAGGAGAAGTGTGGGGGGAAAGGAGAAGTGTGGGGGGAAAGGAGAAGTGTGGGGGGAAAGGAGAAGTGTGGGGGGAAAGGAGAAGTGTGGGGGGAAAGGAGAGGGGGAAAGGAGAAGTGTGGGGGAAAGGAGAAGTGTGGGGGAAAGGAGAAGTGTGGGGGAAAGGAGAAGGGGGAGGGACGGGCGAGAAGGGGGAGGGACGGGCGAGAAGGGGGAGGGACGGGCGAGAAGGGGAGGGACGGGCGAGAAGGGGGAGGGACGGGCGAGAAGGGGGAGGGACGGGCGAGAAGGGGGAGGGACGGGCGAGAAGGGGGAGGGACGGGCGAGAAGGGGGAGGGACGGGCGAGAAGGGGGAGGGACGGGCGAGAAGGGGGAGGGACGGGCGAGAAGGGGGAGGGAGGCGAGAAGGGGGAGGGACGGGCGAGAAGGGGGAGGGGACGGGCGAGAAGGGGGAGGGACGGGCGAGAAGGGGGAGGGACGGGCGAGAAGGGGGAGGGACGGGCGAGAAGGGGAGGGACGGGGACGGGGCGAGAAGGGGGAGGGACGGGCGAGAAGGGGAGGGACGGGCGAGAAGGGGGAGGGACGGGCGAGAAGGGGGAGGGACGGGCGAGAAGGGGGAGGGACGGGCGAGAAGGGGGAGGGACGGGCGAGAAGGGGGAGGGACGGGCGAGAAGGGGGAGGGACGGGCGAGAAGGGGGAGGGACGGGCGAGAAGGGGGGAGGGACGGGGCGAGAAGGGGGAGGGACGGGCGAGAAGGGGGGAGGGACGGGCGGAGAAGGGGGGAGGGACGGGCGAGAAGGGAGGACGGGCGAGAAGGGGAGGGACGGGCGAGAAGGGGGAGGGACGGGCGAGAAGGGGGAGGGACGGGCGAGAAGGGGGAGGGACGGGCGAGAAGGGGGAGGGACGGGCGAGAAGGGGGAGGGACGGGCGAGAAGGGGGAGGGACGGGCGAGAAGGGGGAGGGACGGGCGAGAAGGGGGAGGGACGGGCGAGAAGGGGGAGGGACGGGCGAGAAGGGGGAGGGACGGGCGAGAGAGGGACGGGAGGGACGGGGAGAAGGGGGAGGGACGGGGGAGAAGGGGGAGGGACGGGGGAGAAGGGGAGGGACGGGGGAGAAGGGGAGGGACGGGGAGAAGGGGGAGGGAGAAGGGGGAGGGACGGGGAGAAGGGAAGAAGGGGGGAGGGATGGGGGAGAAGGGGATAAAGGGGAGATGGGGGGGGAGGAAGGAGATGGGGCGGGAGGAAGGAGATGGGGGGGGAGGAAGGAGATGGGGGAGGAAGGAGATGGGGGGGGGAAGGAGATGGGGGGGGGAAGGAGATGGGGGGGGGGAAGGAGATGGGGGGGGGGGAAGGAGATGGGGGGGGGGAAGGAGATGGGGGGGGGAAGGAGATGGGGGGGGGGAAGGAGATGGGGGGGGGGAAGGAGATGGGGGGGAAGGAGATGGGGGGGGGGGAAGGAGATGGAGGGGGGAAGGACATAGGGGGGAGAAGGACATAGGGGGGGAGAAGGACATAGGGGGGGAGAAGGACATGGGGGGGGGGGAGAAGGACATGGGGGGGGGAGAAGGACATGGGGGGGGGAGAAGGAGATGGGGGGGGGGAGAAGGAGATTGGGGGGGGGAAGGAGATTGGGGGGGGGAAGGAGATTGGGGGGGGGAAGGAGATGGGGGGGGAAGGAGATGGGGGAGGAAGGACATGGGGAGGAAGGACATGGGGAGGAAGGACATGGGGAGGAAGGACATGGGGAGGAAGGACATGGGGAGGAAGGACATGGGGAGGAAGGACATGGGGAGGAAGGACATGGGGAGGAAGGACATGGGGAGGAAGGACATGGGGAGGAAGGACATGGGGAGGAAGGACATGGGGAGGAAGGACATGGGGAGGAAGGACATGGGGAGGAAGGACATGGGGAGGAAGGACATGGGGAGGAAGGACATGGGGAGGAAGGACATGGGGAGGAAGGACATGGGGGGGGAAGAAGGAGATGGGGGGGGGAAGAAGGAGATGGTGGGGGGAAGAAGGAGATGGGGGGGGAAGGAGATGGGGGGGGGAAGGAGATGGGGGGGGGAAGGAGATGGGGGGGGGGAAGGAGATGGGGGGGGGAAGGAGATGGGGGGAGGGAAGGAGATGGGGGGAGGGAAGGAGATGGGGGGAGGGAAGGAGATGGGGGGGGGGAAGAAGGAGATGGTGGGGGGAAGAAGGAGATGGGGGGGGAAGGAGATGGGGGGGGGAAGGAGATGGGGGGGGGAAGGAGATGGGGGGGGGGAAGGAGATGGGGGGGGGAAGGAGATGGGGGGGGGAAGGAGATGGGGGGGGGAAGGAGATGGGGGGGGGAAGGAGATGGGGGGAGGGAAGGAGATGGGGGGAGGGAAGGAGATGGGGGGAGGGAAGGAGATGGGGGGAGGGAAGGAGATGGGGGGAGGGAAGGAGATGGGGGGAGGGAAGGAGATGGGGGGAGGGAAGGAGATGGGGGGAGGGAAGGAGATGGGGGGAGGGAAGGAGATGGGGGGAGGGAAGGAGATGGGGGGAGGGAAGGAGATGGGGGGAGGGAAGGAGATGGGGGGAGGGAAGGAGATGGGGGGAGGGAAGGAGATGGGGGGAGGGAAGGAGATGGGGGGAGGGAAGGAGATGGGGGGAGGGAAGGAGATGGGGGGAGGGAAGGAGATGGGGGAGGGAAGGAGATGGGGGGAGGGAAGGAGATGGGGGAGGGAAGGAGATGGGGGGAGGGAAGGAGATGGGGGGGGGAAAGGAGATGGAGGGGGGAAAAGGAGAAGGGGGGGCAGGAAGGCGATATGGGGGGGGGAAGGTGATATGGGGGGGGAAAGTGATATGGGGGGGGAAAGCGATATGGGGGGGAAGGCGATATGGGGGGGGGGGGGAAGGTGATATGGGGGGGGGGAGGCGATATGGGGGGGGGGGAGGCGAGATGGGGGGGGGGAAGGCGATATGGGGGGTGGGGAGGCGATATGGGGGGGGGAGGCGATATGGGGGGGGGGGAGGCGATATGGGGGGGGGGAGGAAGGAGAAATGGGGGGGAGGAAGGAGAAGTGGGGGGGAGGAAGGAAAAGTGGGGGGGAGGAAGGAAAAGTGGGGGGGAGGAAGGAAAAGTGGGGGGGAGGAAAGGAGAAGGGGGAGGGAGGCTAAACGGGCCGGGCCCCAGACTTCGGGCCGGGCCTGTCCCCAGCACCAGATTTACAGGTAGGTGGCATTGGGTCGGGGGGCTGGTGGGAGGGAGGTCGGTTCGGTTCGGGTCGGGTCGGGGGAAGGGAGGGAGAGGGAGGTCAGGTCGGGGGGAGGGAGGTCAGGTCGGATCCAGTCCGGGGGCAGGGGGGAGGGGGGACGGGGAGAGTCGGGTCGGATCGGGTCCAGTCCGGGGGCGGGGGGGAAGCGGAGGTCAGGTCGGTGTCGGGTCCGGTCTGGAGGCAGGAAGCTTGGAGTCGAGTCGGGTCGGGAGGAAGCAGGAGGTGGCCGTGGGAGGAGCCTTATTCACGGAGCCCCAGTGAGGCCATTCGGCCAGGGCTAGGGGCTGCGTGCTTCGGCCCCTCCCACACAGTTTTGGGCCCCTGGAGCTACTGCACGTGCGCGCCCACTGTAGCGCAGGGACCTGGCTCCGCCCCCTACAGCTCCTGCTGCGCTGCGCCGAGGGCCAGAGGACCTGCAGGGAGCTGGAGAATCTGGAGGGTTTTTTTAGGCGCACTTTGTGGCGCGAAAAACGGGCGTCCAGGTCGTGACTGCGCCGTTCTAGGCGCGGCTCGAAACTTGGGCCCATAAAGCTGTGCTGATTTCTACTTTCCTCTTTGCCGCTTTGATTGACTTTTATAGGAACAGGTGTATGCCATTCAGTCTCTCAAGTCTGTTCCGCCATTCAATTAGATCATGACCGATCTGTACCTTAACTCCATCTACCATCCTTGGTTCTATAACCCTCAGTACCGTTGCATACAAAAATCTTAGCAATCTCAGTATTGACGTTTTCAATTGACCCCCAGCCGCAACAGCTTTTTGAGGAGAGAGTTCCTGATCTTCCTTTGTGTGAAGTGCTTCCTGACATCAACCCTTAATGGCCGAGCTCTAATTTTAAGGTTATGCCCCCTTGTTCTGGATTCTCTCACCAGAGGAAATAGTTTCTCTGCATCTACCCTATCAACTCCTTTGATCATCTTAAACACCTCGATGTGATCCCTCCTTAATCATCTATATTCAAGGCAGTACAAGCTTAGTCTATGCAGCCTGCCTTCATAATTTAACTGTTTTAGCCCCAGTATCATTCAGGCGAATCTGCACTGCACCTCTCCAAGCCCAATATTTGCTTTGTGAGGTGCCGTTCCCACAACTGGACACAATACTCCAGATGGGGAGCGGGCAGGGAAGTGGAGCTGAGTCCATGGTTGGATCAGCCATGATCTTATTGAATGGCGGAGCAGGCTTGAGATGCCAGGTTGCCTCCTCCTACTTCTTATGTTCTTATGTTCTCACCAGAGCTCTGTACAGCTGGATCAGCATTTCCACCCCTTTGTATTCTAGCCCTTGAGATAAAGGCCAACATTCTGTTCACCATTTTCATTATTTTTTGTACCAGTCCACGAGCTTTTAGTGATTTCTGCACTTGGATTCCTAAATCTCCCAGCTCATCCACAGTTCCTAGCTTCTTGCCATTTAGAAAATATTCTGAGCCATGTTTCTTGGGTCCAAAGTGGATGACCGCACACTTCCCCACATTGAACTGCATCTGCCACAGTTTTGCCCACTCACTGAATCTATCAGTGTCCCTTTACAACTTGCTGCTCTTATCAACACTTATGTTCCACCTAACTTAGCATCATCAGCAAACTTAGATGTACAGCTCCCTTAGCTGAGGCCCCAGTACAGATCCCTGGGGGACACCACTAGTCACATTCTACATTATTTTGTGCAAGTTCTGCTATTTTCCCCAGTGGTTTCCCTTACCATTCTCCCTACAGGCATTAGAGTTTGTTTTTCCTATTTGTTTCTCTTCATGCTGTCTTAATTCATTTAGAGTCACATTTCTTTATTCAACACTTAATAATCCTTGGCATCCACTCAACCGACACAGAGTAGAATGTCATTCAAGATGTTGTTCCATTTGTCCTCAAGTGAAGTTTTCTTCAATGTAACCAGTCAATTTGTTTAATCTGGAGTGGGACTCGAACCCACAACCTTCTGACCCAGAGGCAAGAATGCTACTACTGAGCTACCACTGACACTAGACAAACTTGCAAGATTTCCCCTACCCTTTGTGTGAAGAAGTGCTTCCTGACATCACCCCAGAACTGGTCAGCTTTAATTTTAAGGTTATGCCCCTTTGTTCTTGATTCCCACACCAGAGGAAATAATTTTGCTCTACCATATCAACTTGGTCAGAGGACCCATTAATTTTCTGTACTCAAGGAAATACAAGCCTAGTCAGCAACCTCATAATTTAACCTCTTTATTCCAAGTATCATTCAGGTGAATCTGCACTGCACCCCTTCCAAGGACAATATATCCTTCCTGAGGTGCGGAGCAGAGAATTTTTAAAAAATGTATTCGTTCGTGGGATATGGGCGTCGCGGGGAAGCCCAGCATTTATTGCCCATCCCTAATTGCCACTTGAGAAGGTGGTAGTGAGCCGCCATCTTGAACCCTGCAGTCCGTGTGGTGAAGGTGCTCCCACAGTGCTGTTAGGGAAGGAGTTCCAAGGTTTTGACCCAGCGACGATGAAGGAACAGCAATACATTTCCAAGTCAGGATGGTGTGCGACTTGGAGGGGAACGTGGAGGTGGTGGTGTTCCCATGCGCCTGCTGCCCTTGTCCTTCTAGGTGGCAGAGGTCCCGGGTTTGGGAGATGTTGCCGAAGGGGCCTTGGTGAGTTGCTGCAGTGCATCTTGTAAATGGTATACACTACAGGCACTGTGCGCCGGTGGTGGAGGGAGTGAATGTTTAAGGTGATGGATGGGGTGCCAATCAAGTGGGCTGCTTTGTCCTGAACTGAATACAGTACTCCAGATGGGGTCTAACCATAAATTCTACCCCTTTATATCCCAGCCCCCTTGAGATAAGGTCAACTATCCTTTAGCCTTTCAAATTATTTTTTGTGCCTATCCACTAGCTTTTAAACAAAACTCTACTCTCGGGTTTAATTCTCTGCAAAAACTTGGCAATTCTCGAATACATTTCCCCTGAAAATTTGCAATATAGTTGGTGTCCTTTTTCTTCCAATCACTTCAACCATTGATTTAATTATTTTTAAGTGATTAAAATAATCATACTTGATCCAACATTTGCATTTATATGGAGCATCACAGAACAGATTGTCGGTTCAAGATAATTAGGAAAGAGGGAGTAAGGATATTATAGGATCATCTGAAATGTGCTTATCTGAATTCAAGGAGTATAAGGAATAAAATAGGCAAGCAAGAAGTGCTGGTACACAGGGAGGAAATAGATGTTGTAGAAGTGACTGAAATCTATTTGAAAGCAAATCACAATTGGGGAGTTAACTTGCAGGGTGGTGGGTGTTTTAAAAAGGACCAGGAAGGGAAGGCAGCAGGTAGGGCAGCTTTACTTGTTAGGTAAAGGCTATTTACAATGGAATTGAATGCTCAAAGTGGTACTGAGTCTCTGGATAGAATTAAGAGACAGTAAGGGGAAAAAGTTAGCAATATGCTACAGGCCACAGTATAATCAAAGGGAGGCTGATGCAGTTTTGTGGGAGACAATAAGACAGACGAGAGACACGACTTCAGTAATAACCCTGTGGGATTTCAATTTTCCTCATATTGTCTGAAGCTCACAAAAAGGGAGAGTCTGCGTGAGTGCAGGAGTTTATTGAAATTGTGAGGGACTCGTTTCTAAATCTGCACATTAAGGAACCTACAAGGGGTAATGCGATATTGGAATTAGTTCCTGCAATTGAGGGGGCCGGCAGGGGAACGCGGTGAGAGTAGAATTCAGCGAACGTTTCAGATCTAGTGACGATAATGTTCCGACATTCAGGATAGAACACAAAAGGATGGCAATTAAAAGCTAAATTTTAAACAAGCTGATTTAATGGTATGAGCGAACGCATGGAAGATCTGTAAAGATAGATTGAGGAATGCCAGGTAACTAATGAGGGCAGCAAGGAAAATATAGCTAGAAACATTGAAGAGTATGTCCAGATTAAAGTAAGAGGGGTGGGAACACTAAAAATTACAATGGAGAGCTGGTGTCCAAAAAGGAAAAATTGCTTCGGTTCTTAACCCACTATTTTTCATCAGTATGCACAAAACATAAGAACATGAGAACATAAGAAATAGGAGCAGGAGTAGGCCATTTGGCCCCTCAAGCCTGCTCCGCCATTCAATAAGATCATGGCTGATCTGGCCATGGACTCAGCTCCACTTCCCTGCCATAACGTTTTACTCCCTTATCGCTCAAAAATCTCCGCCTTAAATATATTCAATGACCCAGCCTCCACAGCTCTCTGGGACAGAGAATTCCATAGATTTACAACCCTCATAAGAAATTTCTCCTCATCTCAGTTTTAAATGGGCGGCCCCTTATTCTAAGACTATGTCCCCTAGTTTTAGTTTCCCCTATGAGTGGAAATATCCTCTCTGCATCCACCTCATCAAGCCCCCTCATTATCTTAATGTGTTTCAATAAGATCACCTCTTATTCTTCTGAACGCCAATGTGTATAGGCTCAACCTACTCAATCTATCTTCATAACTCAACCCCCTCAACTCCGGAATCAACCTCGCGAACCTTCTCTGAACAGCCTCCAATGCAAGTATATACGGAGACCAAAACTGTAGGCAGTACTCTAGGTGCGGCCTCACCAATACCCTGTACAGTTATAGCAGGACTTCTCTGCTTTTATACTCTATCCCCCTTGCAATAAAGACCAACATACCATTTGCCTTCCTGATTACTTGCTGTAACTGTATACTAACTGTGTTTCACGCACAAGGACCCCCAGGTCCCTCTGTATTGCAGCACTTGGCAATTTTTCTCCATTTAAATTAAAATTTGCTTTTCTATTATTTCTGCCAAAGTGGATAACCTCACATTTGCCATCTGCCAACTTTGTGCCCACTCACTTAGCCTGTCTGTATCCCTTTGCAGATTTTGTGTGTCCTCCTCACAATTTGCTTTCCCACCCATCTTTGTATCATCAGCAAACTTGGTTACATTACACTCGGTCCCTTCATCCAAGTCGTTAATATAGATTGTAAATAGTTGAGGACCCAGCACCGATCCCTGCAGCATCCCACTAGTCACTGTTTGCCAACCGGAAAATGACCCATTTTTCCCCGATTCTGTTTTCTATTAGTTAGCCAATCCTCTATACATGCTAATATATTACCCCCAACCCCGTGAGCTTTTATCTTGCGCAGTAACCTTTTATGTGGCACCTTATCGAATGCCTTTTGGAAATCCAAATACACCACATCCACTGGTTCCTCCTTATCCACCCTGTTCGTTACATCCTCAAAGAACTCCAGCAAATTTGTCAAACATGATTTCCCTTTCATAAAACCATGCTGACTCTGCTTGATGAATCATGCTATTCCAAATGTCCCTCTACTGCTTCCTTAATAATGGACTTATGGACACATTTGGTGGTGCAATTTAAAGATAAATGTAGACTCAAAAACATGAAAATCACAGGATAGGACATATTGGCGAGGTTGCTGAAACTCACAATTAGATAATGCTCGTGGCTCTGAAGGAATTGGCTCAATTGATTGCAAATCTTTTTCAGAGCTCAGTGGACTCGGGCCAAATCCCAGAGGATTGGAAAATAGAAAATACGACTCCCATCTTCAAATAAATAGGACATGCAATGTGTTACATAAATGTATGTTCCTTCTGTCTGTCTCTTCAATAATTCATGAAAATCCATGCAGCACATTACCATCACTCTTCAACATGATTTATGCACAAGTGATAAACCAGCTTCCATTTTCTGCCTGTATTTCTTGGTTCCTGGAATAATTATTTCTATATAAAATAGCCATGATACAGGTCTCAAACAGCAGGACTTCAGCTGACTTTTGCATCTTCCACTTCAAATGATATATTTCCAAAGTGTGGGTTTCTAAGAATTGTTGAATTGGGAGGTCAAAATTTGGAGCAAAACTTGGAAGAAGCTTTTTTTTTTTACAGAGAGCCCTACAGCTTCTCGCCATTGCACCTCATGTATATTTGCTTGATGTATTACCAGCAAGTTTTATTTAGCCATCCAGTGAATGGATGCATACAAGAAAAAAAACCTTGAGCCAATATACTTACACAGCCAAACAAGAGGCTCATACAGATCTATATCGCACCTAACCTTGCACAGCTCAGTAAGCTTATCCTAGAATAGTGTGCGGTTCTATTTGTGTCAGCTGTGGCTCAGTGAGTAGCACTCTTGCCTCGGGGTCAGAAGGTTGTGGGTTCAAGTCCCACTCCAAAGACTTGAGCACAAAAAAAAAATCTAGGCTCACACTCCAGTGCAGTACTGAAGGTGCGTTGCACTGTCGGAGGTACAGTTTCTCGGATGAGACGTTAAAACAAGGACCCATCTGCTCTCTCAAGTGAACGTAAAAGATCCCATGGCATTATTTCTTATAAGAGCAGGAAATTATCCCTGGTGTCCTGGCCAATATTTATCCCTCCATCAACATAATGAAAACAGATTATCGGATCATTATCACGCTGCTGTTTGTGGGAGCTTGCTGTGCGCAACTTGGCTGCCACATTACAACAGTGACTACACTTCAAAAGTACTTCATTGGCTGCAAAGCGCTTCGAGACGTCCGGTGTTGTGAAAGGCGCTATATAAAGCCAAGTCTTTCTTTTTTTCCCACAACGAACCTAAGATATGCAAGAAACCTCGGGGCAGAAATTGCCCACCGCCCAAAATGAGTTGCACCTATTGGCCCCAAGTTTCCACACGCGGCAAAACAGGCGCCCCTCCGAGCTGGGCGCCCGTTTTTCGCGCCGAAAACGGCGCCTGAAAAAAAAAAACGCGCTATTCTCGAGCACTTTGCAGCTGGATGTCAGCTTGGTGCAGCGCCCAGGGGGCGGAGCCTACCACTCGCGCTGATTTTGTAAGTAGGAGGGGGCAGGTACCATTTAAATGAGTTTTTTTCGTGCCGGCAACCCTGCGCGTGCGCATTGGAGTGTTCGCGCACGCGCAGTGTGAAGGAAACATTGGCACTCAGCCATTTTTGTAGTTCTTTGTAGCTGTTTAATTTTTAAAATTTTTTAATAAAACCACATTGCCCTTCCATGATCAGCACTGAGGCTTCTTGCAGCAGTGAGAAGGCTGCAGGAAGCCTCAGAAGTTGAGGCAGCCGTTTCCCGACGGGCCCGACCGACGGCAGGGAATGGCTGCCTCCTCACTGCCTCCTCCCCCCTCTGCCGTCGGGAACGGCTGCCTCCTCCCCCCTCTGCCGTCAGGAACGGCTGCCTCCTCACTGCCTCCTCACCCCCCTGCCGTCGTGAACGGCTGTCTCAACTTGAGGCTTCCTGCAGCCTTCTCCCTGCCTGAAGCACTTTCACAGGTAGGAACATGGTTTATTTAATCTTTTCTTTGCTTATAAATTTTTATTCAGGTTGGAATTATTTGTATTATATATGTATAAGTATAACTAAGGATTTATTGAAGAATGTAATGACTTCCCTTCTCCCCCCCTCCCCCAACCTAGTTCCGGACGCCTAATTTGTAACCTGCGCCTGATTTTTTTCATGTGTCGACAAGGTTTTTTCAGGCCTACAAAAATCTTCACTTGCTCCATTCTAAGTTAGTTTGGAGTACGTTTTCACTGTGGAAACTTTCAAATCAGGCGTCAGTGGTCGGACACGCCCCCTTTTGAAAAAAAAATTCTGTTCAAAAGTGAAACTGTTCTACATGACGAGAAGTGCAGAAAACTTAAATGTGGAGAATTGCGATTTCTAAGATACTCCGTTCTCCACCAGTTGCTCCGAAAAATTAGGAGCAAATCATGTGGAAACTTGGGGCCATAGTTTCTGATGTGTTCCGTCTGCCCCAATGCATGGGGAGGCCAATCAGGAGAAAGTTAGCATTTGGTGTTTTTTTTTTTGAAGTGGGGCGGAAGTGAGGGTGGGTCGGAGCAGCCGACGCTCGAAGACATCAGCGCCGCGCTGATGACATCATCGCTCTGGCACGTCACAACGTCCCTCCCCTTCAGTTAAGGGGGGGGGGGGGGGCGCTACGAATTCTGCAGCCACTTCAGCCACTGGGCCATCAGGGAGAGCTTCAGCCGGGCCAGCGGCCTGGCACCCAAGAAGAGGTACCAGGCGGCCTGTTGGTAGCCCGGTCGAACCCGCGGGCAGAATTGTTGGCCTGACATGGCAGTCGGCTGACAAAAAAAAAAAGTACGATGGAGTCACCGGCAGCGCCACCTTCCCCTTAAGGGCGGCCACCCCACCAAGCCACTGAAAGGGTACAGACAGCAAAAACCGTCAGTGGCACCTACTGGTGGGGCCACTCCCATGGGGCAATGTTTGAAAGGGACAATTTTGGGAAAGGGTCGTCGACGGTCGTTAAGGGGCTGGCGCGTGCATGCCGCAGCAGGAAAACAGCAGACCCCGACACCACTCCAAAACTGAGGAAGGGCAATTTCTAAAATGGAGGCCCGTTCACGGAGACTCGGCGGCCAGTCTGCACCCACACGTGGCCTTATAGAAAGGGGCAATTTCGACCCCATAAATTATGTGCAGCACATCATTTGTGCTTCCAAGACGTGTTTAAAAACCACTGCGCTTTAAGACTTACAAAAGCTATAATCAGACAACGCATTGCCACATTATTTAAAATTAATTTATTCCATGGAAAGCAACTCTTAAAGCCCAGACCGGATGACCTATCAATAAATGTACTACTTTGGTACAGCAATGAGGCGTATAGCAGGTTCAATACAAGGGGGTCTGTGCTGCAGGCCAACCTTACACATTGTGACATTAGTTAGTTTCAGCATTCCTGGGATAAGGGAGAGATTGAGACCGCCACACAAGCTGGATGTATTGGTATGTGGACACCAAGTGAAGGCCGAATTGGACTCACTTGCAATGGTCTCCAAGGCCAAATATCCCAATACTCACCATTCTGACTCTCAAAGAAACGGTACTTGGGCAAAAACATGGAGGTTGCAGCGTCACATGAAACCACACAAATACAGGTTGCTGCCTTTAGAAAAGCAGCAGTAAGGGGAAAAACTTGGAGAAACGTTAGCTGCAGACCCCTTGCTGCAATGTGTGCACGATTTATCATAATTCATGAATGCATTAGCCAAATACTGCAGCATTGCGCATACACATCATATATTTAGCGACCGTTGTTTTAAGTTGAGGGCTCACTGAAAGAATTGGTTAATAGATTATCCAAGTTTCTGAAGAAAAACGTTACGGTTTTAATGACGCCAGTTTGCACCAATTTCACTTATCACCTCCCAAAACTACACACACCGTTGGACAAGTATCAACAAGATGTTACAACACAAAACTGTAATTCTAGCTCATGGTCTCATTTTGCAAACTTGTTATTTCTTCGTTTTAATGGCCAGATTAAGTCACTTAACACAAACTTTGTAGCACGAAAACAGGGCGATTACTAAGTAGATATATCATTTGCACTAAAAAAAATAGACTGGGACAATAAAACTTGCTACGATATTATTGTAACAATTTTGATGACCACAATCAAGTATCATATTGTTTATTTTTGTGTCTGTTACGGGTGTCTGATTAATGTGGCGCTTAATGCAATGATGATCTTTTTCAGGAAAAACTACTTAAATCTGCACAAATTACAGCTTATTTAAATGCAGCCACTACTCTGGGAGAGTTTAATGTGCAACCTTATATTGAAAAAGAGAAATTCTCAAGTGATTCACAGTTTAAGGACAAATACACAGGTGTAGTTTAGTGGTGCTGGAGGCGAGGGGGAGCCAGTTGTTTTTTTTCTTGGAACACAAGCTTACCTCTCTCCGCCTCGATGCCCAGCAGCTTTGTTTAATCTTCCACACCACAGCAGCCACCAACAGTAACGACAGAAAACAACTGCAAAATAAATATATATATATTTTTTTAAAGAAGTCAACTCTGAGAAATACATTCAAACTAATACACACTCCCTAGCAGGCAATTTAATGCAATGAACTAGACAGTCAGAAAGAGAAGGTAGTCAGCTGAATAACCCATAGCGAAGGTCAGCCAGTTTGTTAAACTAAGAACTACGACTCAAAGTGATCAATTTTGATATTCAAGAGAGATTTCTTATTCAAGGGGCATTGATAGATCAATAGTTCAGAGGCCCCCTACAAACACTGAAACATCTGTGAATCCCCTGCAAATACTGAGACATCTGCAGATCCCTATTCAAACTTTTGAAAGGCAGCATTAATCCCTAAACATTTTATGCAATAACAGTCTTTATTAGAATACAGCAGATAGAATGCTGACAAACAGGAGAATTCAAGAGCCACTGCTCAGGGCATGCCCTGACTCAAATAGACTGATGAGCTTCATAGAATAGAATCACAGAATGATTACAGCACAGAAGGAGGCCATTCAGCCCGTCGAGCCTGTGCCGGCTCTCTGCAAGAGCACTTTAGCTAGTCCCAATACCCCGTCCCGTAGCCCTGCAATTACCACTTGTTGCGTAAAAATGTATTTCCTCATGTCGCCTTTGGTTCTCCTGCAAATCACCTTAAATCTGTGTCCTCTGGTTCTCTACCCCTGCCAATGGGAACAGTTTCTCTCCATCTACTCTGTCACGACCCCTCATGATTTTGAGCACCTCGATCAAATCTTCTCTGTTCTAAGGAGAACAACCCCAGCTTTTCCAGTCTATTCGTGTAGCTAAAGTCCCTCATCCCTGGAACCATTCTTGTAAATCTTTTCTGCACCCTCTCTAAGGTCTTCACACCCTTCCTGAGGTGCGGTGCCCACTATTGGGCTCAATACTCTTGTTGAGGGCGAACCAGTGTTTTATAAAAGGTTCATCATAACTTCCTTGCTTTTGTACACTTTGCCTCTATTTATGAAGCCCAGGATCCCATATGATTTTTCAGCAGCTTTCTCAACCTGTACTGCCACCTTCAATGATTTGTGCACATATACCCCCCAGGACCCTCTGTTCATGTACCCCCTTTAGAATTATACCCTTTAGTTTATATTGCCTCTCCTTGGTCTTCCTACCTAAATGTATCACTTTGCACTTTTCTGCATTAAATTTCATCGGCCATGTGTCTGCCCATTTTACCAGCCTATCTATGTCTTCTTACAGTCTATCACTATCCTCCTCACTGTTCATTATACTTCCAAGTTTTGTGTCATCTGCAAATATTTAAATTGTGCCCTGTACACCCAAGTCTAAACCATTAATATATATCAAGAAAAGCAGTGGTCCTTGTAGTAACCCCATGGGAAACACTACTGTATCCCTTCCTCCAGTACAAAAAACAATCGTTCATCACTACTCTCTGTTTCCTATCATTTAGCCAATTTCATATCCATGTTGCCACTATCCCTTTTATTCCATGGGCTTTAACTTTGCTGGCAAGTCTATTGTGTGATACTTTATCAAATGCCTTTTGGAAATCCATGTACATCATGTCAACTGCATTGCCCTCATCAACCCTCTGTTATCTCATCAAAAAACTCAATCAAGTTGGTTAAACACAATTTGCCATTAACAAATTCGTGCTGGCTTTCCTTAATTAATCCACACTTGTTCAAGTGATTTTGTCTCTGATCATCATTTCTAAAAGCTTCCCCACTACCAAGGTTAAACTGACTGGCCTGTAGTTGCTGCTTTATCCTACACCCTTTTTTGAACTAGCATGTAACATTTGCAATTCTCCAGTTCTCTGGCACCAGCCCCATATCCAAGGAGGATTGGAAGATTATGGCCAGTACCTCCGAGGTTTCTGCTCTCAATTCCCTCAGCATCCTAGGATGCAACCCATCCGGTTCTGGTGACTTATCTACTTTAAGTACAGCCAGCCTTTCTGGTATTTCATCAACAAATTTTTATCCCATCCAGTATCTCAACTATCTCCTCTTTCTCTATCACTTTGGCAGCATCTTCTTCTGTGGTAAAGACAGATGCAAAGTTCTCATTTAGTACCTCAGCCGTTATCTCTGCCTCCATGCGTAGGTCTCCATTTTGATCCCTATTCACCCCTCCTCTTACTACCCATTTACTATTGCTATGCCGATAAAGACTTTTGGATTCCCTTTTATGTTAGCTGCTAATCTGTTGTCATATTCTCTTTGCCCCTCTTATTTCCTTTTGCATTTTCCCTCTGAGCTTTCTATATTCAGCCTGGTTCTCACTTGTATTTTCATTATATTGGGAGCCCTGCTAATGTGAATTGTTCGAGATGCCTATTGGAAATATAAATGTTATTTTTAACAGTTTGTTGTGTGGTGGGAGACTTCTACTTGTGGGTACCAGCTAGTCGGCAAAGTTCCTTTTGTGATTGAAGATGGAAAAATAGCTTCTCATTTCACTGCCAATCAAAAATTCTGAAATATAAAAATAACTAACTATATAATATTTGAATCAATTTACTGGGCAATATTGATGAAGACTTGTGCACATATATCACCTTGCCACTTTTTTCCTGAAATCCCAAAGGACTGAGTGTATTTTGAGGTGTAGGCAAATCCTGAGATAAACATTTGTTTTCTTGGTGGAAGGAGGAATCTTGGCCATGACACTTGGGAGAACTCCCTGCTTTTCAAATAGTGCCATGGGATCGTTGGTGTCTATCTGAACTTTTGGGATAGGTTTAATATCTTTTCAAAGGACACTACCTTTATCCATGTCTTGAGACTGTACTGGAGTGTCAAGCTAGTCACCCTTAAAGTGGGGTTTGAACATACAAATCTGAGCTAAATTGACATTAGGAAGCAATTTTTACAATATTGTCTGGGTATGAACTGGAGTGCAAGTTTTGAAACTGGGATCAGCAGATCCTAGTGATTTAATGCATGGGTCTTTGAAGATCTGCAAGCTCGAGAGTAAGATGAAGCAAAAAAAGGGGGACTATGACAACAAGTAGAAGTCTCCCACCACACAACAAATTGTTAAAAATAACATTTATATTTCCAATCGGCATCTCGAACAATTCACATTAGCAGGGCTCCCAATATAATGAAACCCAGTTAAGATAAAAATTAATGCTGTCCAAATCAAATCATGGGGTGAGAGGGTTGTCCTATGAGGAGAGATCGAGTAGTTTGGGCCTATACTTGCTGTAGTTTAGAAAAATGAGAGGTGATCTCAATGAAACATAAGATTCTGAGGGGGATTGACAGGGTAGATGCTGAGAGGTACAAAGCTAGGTGGGAATGTAAGTTGTGAGGAGGATGCAAAGAGGTTTCAAGAGAATATCGACAGGTTAAGTGAGTGGGCAAGAACATGACAAATGTAATAATGCAGAGAAATGTGAAGTTATCCACTTTGGTAAGAAAAATAGAAAAAGAGAGTATTTTTAAATGGTGAGAAATTGGGAAATGTTGGTGTCCTTGTACACGAATCACTGATACAGCATGCAATTAAGAAAGTAAATGCCATTTTGGCCTTTATTACATGAGGATGAGAGTATAATTAAAGACATCTTACTGCAATTATATAGTGCCCTGGTGAGACCACACCTGGAATAGTGTACACAGTTTTGGTCTCCTCATCTAAAGAAGGATATACTTGCTATAAAGGGAGTGCAAACTGATTCCTGGGATGGGGGATTGTCCGATAAAGAAAGATTGAGTAGACTAGGCCTGTATTCTCTGGAGTTTAGAAGAATGAGAGGTAATATCATTAAAACATACAAAATTCTTACAGGCTGTAACAGGGTAGATGCAGGGAGGATGTTTCCTCTGGCTGGGGAGTCGAGAACCAGGGGTCACAGTCTCAGAATAAGGGGTCAGCCATTTAGGACTGAGATGAGGAGAAATTTCTTCATTCAGAGGGTGGTGAATCTTTGGAATTCTCTACCATAGAGGGCTGTGGAGGCTCAGTCTTTATATATTCAAGACAGAGATCGATAGACTTTTGGATATTAAGGGAATCAAGGGATAAAGGACAGTGCAGGAAAGTGAAGTTGAGGTAGAAGATCAGCCATGATCTCATTGAATGGCGGAGCAGGCTCCCGGGGCCGAATGGCCTACTCCCGCTCCTATTTCTTATGTTGTGAAATGCATTGAGTGGCATGAAGTTGCTGTATTTGCATGGTAGATACGAACTAGGGGACATAGTTCTCTACCCCAGAGGACCGTGGAGGCTCAGTGCTTGACTATATTCAAGGCAGAGATCGATAGATTTTTGGATATGAGAATAATGAAGTTGAAGTCGAAGAGCAGCCATGATCTTTTTGAATGGCGGAGCAGGCTCAAGGGGCTGTATGGCCAACTCCTATTATGTTCTTATGTTTCCCCTGGCTAGAGAGTCGAGAACTAGGTGGCAAAGTTTCAGGATAAGGGGTCGGCCATTTAAGGCTGAGATGAGGAAGAATTTCTTCACTCAGAGGGTTGTGAATCTTTGGAATTCTCCACCCCAAAGGGCTGTGGATGCTGAATCGTTGAGTATATTCAAGGCTGAGATAGAGAAATCTTTGGGCTCCAGGGGTATCAAGGGATATGGAGATTGGGCAGGAAAGTGGAGTTGAGTTCGAAGATCAGCCATGACCTTATTGAATGGCGGGTCAGGATGGAAGGGCGGTATGACCTACTCCTGCTCCTAATTCTTATGGTCTTAAATTCTACTTTGCATCCAAATATTTTCCATGCTCCTAACCTTTTCCCACTCACTGTGCTCTAATGGTGTGGTAAAGATCAATACTAACTGGACATTTAAATTTGAGTACTCGGCTATCCTTCTCATACCATCATAGCTTGACTTAAATTACCAAGTATGATCTTAAAATGCAAATTACATTTGGTGATGGGATACCAGGCAGCAACTTGTCATTACTAAATCCTGGCTACAGCTAGTAGCTACAAATTACTCACGTAGGCCAAGAGAGGTGACCCTATAATTTGGTGAACATAATGAAATCTGAAATCTCAACTATTTGCCGCTACAAACTTGTAATTAGTTTGGGACAAAATGCAAGTCAATTGCTTTAACCTACATTTGTGCATTTATTGGTTCATTTAATTTCTTACTTTTGCCAATCAATAAGCTTTTCAGCCCGAGTGGTACTTTGCAAATTAAGTGCACATTGATCAAATACCGTTTGGGGCAGGCAGGTTAGTAGCCAACAAGCTGAAAGAATCCTCATTCTCGATAATCACCAGATACCCTGCACTTCATAAAATTTTTCAGGAAGATTACACCACTTTCTTCGTCAAAAATACAATTTTAGCTGTATGAATAGACTGCAACTATAATTGCAGAATAAAAGTGAGTGTGTGCATGATTGTGTGCATCTTCAATATGCTCCAGCAAATCTGGGAAATAAGGCACAGAAGCTAAACTGAAAAGGAATCTTGGACATTTTTCAAAGTACCTTTTTCAAAGCCAAGAATAGTTGGCCATATGACAACTTCGAGCCGATTTTACAGGCAAGGTCATCCTACCTCCAATCAGTAATGCAGTATTGTCAAACAGCATTATTCTAGCATGTAACATCCGAAACATCGCCTGTTTCCGCCCTTGCCTAAGCTCATCTGCTGCTGAAGCCCTCATCCATGCCGTGGTTACCTCTAGGCTTGACTATTCCAACAAACTCCCGGTTGGCCTCCCACATTCTACCCTATGTAAACTTGAAGTCATCCAAAATTCAGTGTCCTCACTCCCACCAAGTCCCGCTCACCCCAGTGCTCGTTGACCGACATTTGCTCTTGGTTAAACAATACCTCAATTTCAAAATTCTCATCCTGGTTTTCAAATCCCTCCTTGGCCTCACCCCTCCCTATCTCTGTTAACCTCCTCCAGCCCCACAACAACCCCCCCCCCACCCCCGAGATGTCTGCACTCCTCTAATTCTTCCCCCTTGAGCATCCCTGATTATAATCGCTGAACCATTGGTGGCCCTGCCTTCTGTTGCCTCGGCCCCAAGCTCTGGATCTCCCTGCCTAAACCTCTCTTTCCTCCTTCAAGATGCTCCTTTAAACATGCTTCTTTGACCAAGCTTTTGGACACTTGCCCTAATTTCTCCTTATGTGGCAAATTTTGTCTCAAAGTACTCCTGTGAAGCACCTTGAGACGCTTCACTGTGTTATCGACGTGATATAAATACAAGGTGTTGCTGTTGTAAAGTGATGCAGACTGATATAATTGTACATTTTAGGAGATACGCAATGTCCTCTGCTGCTGTGACTAAAGCATCATCATCTACGGAAAGCAACCAGCCATATCTGAATAATGGAGCTATGGAAAAGAAAGTCTTGCATTGCTACAGTGTCTTATCATGACTCTCGACTCGCAAATGTCCTGCTGCACTTCACACACGATAAAGTATACAATTATTTATGTAAACAAATATGGTTGTCATTTTCTGAACAGCAAGATCCCATACAGTAATGAGATGTTTGGTCTTGACTAAAACCCCCCAAAAAATCTGCATCTGTTTATGACGATAATACATAATCAGCTTAGACTACCACAAACACAGTAACCCAACCTGAGTAGATTCCTCCATCATTACTGCCTGCTGCTGTAACTCTAGAATGTGATGCCAAGCACCACACAATATCCTCGGATTGATGGGAAAACCCAGCAACCAATATGGGGGAACCCAAGGTTACTTACACAGCCAACTCTCGCACTTGTGACATCCACCACCAAGAAGAATATGAGCAACAAGGTTGTGAGAACACCATCACCTCTTAAGTCATACATCATCCTCACTTCAACATCTGTCATCGGTCAGTATCTTGCAATTCCCTACCCATCTCTTTTCTCTTGAAGAAAGAAGGCTGAGGGATGACCTAATAGAGGTCTTTAAAATTAGGAAAAGTTTTGAGAGAGTGAAGAGAGAGAGAATATTTCCACTTGTGGGGAAGAACATAACTGGAGGCTATCAATATAAAATTATCACCAAGAAATCCTATAGGGAATTCAGAAGAAACTTCTTTACCGAAAGAGTGGTGAGAACTCACTATCACTGGGAGTGGTTGAAGCAAATGGTTATAGATGCATTTAAAAGGAGGCTAGACAAGCCTATGAGGGAGAAGGAAATAGAGGGTTATGCAGATAGATTTAGATCTGGAAAGACGAGAGGAGGCTCGAGTGGAGCATAAACGCTGGCATGGACTGGTTGGGCCTGCTTCTGTACCATATATCCCATGTAATTATGGGATCATCGTCACTAGGAATGGGCAATAAAAGTAGCTTTAGTAGCATTGTCTATTCAAGGAAAAATAAAATAAAACAATGTAGTGGGTTATTAACCCAATTTGTACACTAATGTGTAAAATGGAAGGTCTGTCAGTACTTCCAAAAGGCAGGACAAAAATTCTCCAAGATCTTCCAATGTACCTCATGAAGTGGCCCAGACAAGCCAACAATGCAGATACTCTAGTTTGTGGCAGGTGTGGCTTAATCTAAATTGGCCATTTCAATGATGACTTGTAAGCAAAGAAGCAGCCTGCCTCCCAATGCTCACCTGAGATGACAAAATTAGTTATTTGCCCATGCCTGTTTGAGAGCTGCTGCTCTCCAGGGTCAAAGAGGTTTGTTGGTCTTCTGACAGCAAAAGAAAATGAGATGAGCTCCTTTTGCAGCCATTATTGAGTTTTTGCTAAAGCAAAATACCCAGAGGTAACCGCGAAGATGGCATTGGTGCAGAAGAGATTTGCACGAATGGACACGCCATCATAATGGTGATAGAATTCTTAAGCTTGATCAAACTAGCTGAGAAAACGCCTGGTCTACGCCAGCAAAAGAAATCTCAGCATTGTGCCATAGGGGTGCGTTGACAGACCCGTGAGACAACTTCTGCTCAGTCTCTTTTGATCATCTCGAGATGTCCAATAACACTCTATTCTGCACCTCAATGTATTGCCGGTGATATTTATTCTCCTGATTTTGCGCTTTAACCCTCTAGGAAAGAAAAAAGTCTGTAACTGCTATCTGACAAACTGCAGGCCGCAGTGGGTATAGGCAGCTTTAAATGAAAACATTGCTCTTTTAAATGCCACACAGACTCACGTAAATGAAAGCGGTTTGTCACAGCTGACACCAAGCCAGTTCCAGCAAGTCCCATTACTCTCCTGCACCTCCTGAAAAATGACAGCTCTATTAAAAGGAAGAATTCTTTTGATGTACCTGTCATAAAGCCTGCACCCGGGAAAAAGAGAGAAATCTCACATTTCAGAGGTACTTATTCCAGTTCTTCCCCTCTGTGATAGCTAGCAAATTGCGCTTCATGAGGTTCACTTATAGATAGCACCTCCTTGTGGATAATACTGCTACTGAATTATAATACAACCTTTCTGGTTTATATTTCCTCAATACAGCTATGTCTATTGCTCCTCTTAGCTTCTTTGACTTCGTCCTAAATTGTCAAATTGAAAATACATTCTTCCCCTTACCCGTGTTAAAATCAAGACTTATTGCCCAATCTTATTCATCCCACTAGTTCAATATTGTAGTATGCTTTATTTCCCTCAGTTTTTTCTACCTCCTGCAGGCTTAAAACCTCAAACCAAATTATATTTGTGAACATTCTCTGTTTATGTAAATTTTATAAAGCTGGAGGAAGACATCACTCTGACCTCTGCTTAAACCTCTGGAAGAATTCAACTAGCATTACTGAAGTGCGACTAGATTTATTTTGTAACTGCTTTCCTTCAATGTGTCCTACATTTTGGAAAACAGCCTTTCAGCTCAGCTTCTCAATTTTACAAGTAGGCCCTCCTTCAGCAGAGGGGTCAATAATCAGGGGGATTCGATTTAAAGAAATTGGTAGAAGGATTAGGAGAGTGGAGGAGAAATTTTTTCACGCAGAGGGTGAACTCGGTCTGGAACTCACTGCCTGAAAAGGGTGGTTGAGGCAGAAACCTTCACCACATTTTAAAAAGTACTTGGATGTGCACTTTAAGTACCGTAACCTACAGGGCTATGGACCAAGAGCTGGAAAGTGAGATCAAGCTGGAAAGTGGGATTAGGCTGGATAGCTTTTTCGGCCGGCACAGACACGATGGGCCGAATGGCCTCCTCCTGTGCTGCGAATTTCTATGATTCTACATGATTTTAGGATTTAAAACTTTGAGAGTCTGTAGAATCCACTGCCGAATACATACCACATTATTAGGTGTGCATTCCTGTGTTTAACCTTTCATTGTGATCAGCAAGTCTACCTGTTTCAGCTTGAAGTAAAGCACAAGGCAGTTTTCAAATTTGGTGACAAACTGTGAATCCTAAATATTTACTGTAACTACACTTTAAGACTTCTTTGAAACTCTTCAAATTGCTTTGACCTCTTTTGATACTTGGCTAAGTGAACTTGACAGAGTTGAACTTCTGACATTTACATCTTGCCAACATGTTCCGACAATGTCCTCCCCCTAAACTGCAGCAGTAGCAGCTCAAGCACTTCTGAGCCATTATCTTCATTCATCATCCTGCCTCACTACTCTCCAAATGACACATCACCTTGAACAATCTTCAGCACATTAGCTGGTCATTTCTTACACACATCACCAAGAGATTACTGTGACCTGTCTACCCACTCATTTTAACATAACTCAAGTCTTGGAGATGGGGGTGTAATACTCCTTAGACGTCCTAGTTTGTCACAGGTCACAGTCGGCTCTTCCTTTACTGGGAAAATGTTGCACATAATTGCAGAAAAAACCTAAAACTTTTGGCGTTGGCTACTTCTCTGTACAATGTGAAAATAAACTATTTGAATGAGGTTGCACTGACACTAAGCAGACAAGGACAAACAGAGTACTTATAAAGTCATTCTTTAGTTAGGTCTTATTAAAACATGAGTATCCAAGTTTTCTTGTCTTCCACGTTACCATATATTACAGGAAAGATGTGACTGCACTAGAGAAGGTACAGACAAGATTTACGAGGATGCTGCCTGGACTGGAGAATTTTAGCTGTGAGGAAAGATTGGATAGGCTGGGGTTGTTTTCTTTGGAACAGAGGAGGCTCAGAGGAGACCTTATTGAGGTGCATAAAATTATGAGGGGCCAAGATAGAGTGGATAGGAAAGACTTATTTCCCTTAGCAGAGGGGTTAATAACCAGGTGGCATAGATTTATAGTAATTGGTAGATGGATTAGAGGGGATTTGAGGGGAAATGTTTTCACCCAGAGAATCATAGAAATTTACAACAAGGAAGGAGGCCATTTCGGCCCATCGTGTCCGTGCCGGCCGACAAAGCTATCCAGCCTAATCCCACTTTCCAACTCTTGGTCCGTAGCCCTGTAGGTTATGGCACCTCAAGTGCACATCCAAGTACTTTTTAAATGTGATGAGGGTTTCTGCCTCTACTACTCTTTCAGTGAGTTCCAGACCCCCACCACCCTCTGGATGATGACATTTCCGCTCAAATCCCCTCTAGAGCCTAACTAGTGTTGTATACAGTTCAAGCATAACCTCCCTGCTCTTGTATACTATGCCTCGGCTAATAAAGGCAAGTATTGCGTATGCCTTCTTAACCACCTTATCTACCTGGCCTGCAACCTTCAGGGATCTGTGGACATGCACTCCAAAGGTCCCTTTGTTCCTTTACACTTCAGTGTCCTACCATTTAATGTATTCCCTTGCTTTGTTCGCCCTCCCCAAATGTATTACCTCACATTTCTCCGGATTGAATTCCATTTGCCACTGTTCTGCCCACCTGACCAGTTCATCAATATCTTCCTGCAGCTTTCTTCTTCATTATCAACCACAGCGCCAATTTTTGTATCATCTGCAAACTTCTTAATCACACCCCCTGCATTCATGTCTAAATCACTGATATATACCACAAAAAGCAAGGGACCCAGTACTGAATCCTGCGTAACCCCACTGGAAACAGCCTTCCAGTCACAAAAACGCCCATCAACTATGACTCATATTGCTTCCTGCTTCTGAGCCAATTTTGGATCCAACTTGCCACAGTGCCTTGGACCCCATGGGCTTTTACTTTCGTGACCAGTCTGCCATGTGGGACCTTATCAAAAGCCTTGCTAAAATCCATATATACCACATCAAACGCAATGCCCTCATCAACCCTCCTGGTTACCTCCTTGAAAAATTCAATCAAGTTAGTCAGACACGACCTTCACTTAACAAATCCATGCCGACCATCCTTGATCCATGTCTTTCTAAATTAAGATTTATCCCGTCACTCAGAATTTTTTCCAATACTTTTCCTACTACCGAGTTTCGGTTGACTGGCCTGTAATTACTTGGTCTATCCCTTTATAAGAACATAAAAACATAAGAAATAGGAACAGGAGTAGGCCATACCGCCCCTCAATAAGATCATGGCATGGCTTTCTCCCTTTTTAAACAAGGGTACAACATTAGCAGTCCTCCAGTACCACACCTGTAGCCAGAGAGGTTTGGAGAATGATAGTCAGAGGCTCTGCTATTTCCTCTTTTACTTCTCTTAACAGCCTGGGATACATTTCAACCGGACCTGCGGATTTATCCATTTTCAAAACTGCTAAACCCCTGAATACTTCCTCTCTCACTATGTTTATTTCATCTAATATTTCACACTCCTCCTCCGTCTGCATCGTCCCTTTCTTTTGTGGTCGGGCAGTTCGAGCAGTCAGTCGAGGAGGCGGGAGCTCGGAGCAGCGTGAGTCCGGGGTCGGCGAGAGGCCTATAAAGGCCAGCGGGAGTCGGGCAGTTCGAGCAGTCAGTCGAGGAGGCGGGAGCTCGGAGCAGCGCGAGTCCGGGGTCGGCGAGAGGCCTATAAAGGCCAGCGGGAGTCGAGGAGGCGGGAGCTCGGAGCAGCGCGAGTCCGGGGTCGGCGAGAGGCCTATAAAGGCCAGCGGGAGTCGAGGAGGCGGGAGCTCGGAGCAGCGCGAGTCCGGGGTCGGCGAGAGGCGTACCGGTGCAGCTGCAGGGAGAAGGCAAAAAAACAAAGGTGACGTCACAGCCTAGGGGGTAAGTGATTGGCTGGTGATTGGTGAGTAGTTTTTCTTTTTCTTCTTATATTGGTCAGTAACTTTTAACATTGTTATTACCAGTTTAAGTGTATCTAAGGGTTAAGACATGGCAGGAGAGCTCGGTCGGGTGTTATGCTCCTCCTGTACCATGTGGGAACTCGGGGACACTTCCGGTGTCCCTGACGACTACGTGTGCGGGAAGTGTATCCGCCTCCAGCTCCTGACGGTCCGCGTTACGGAATTGGAGCTGAGGGTGGATTTACTCTGGAGCATCCACGATGCTGAGAATGACGTGAGTATCACGTGTAGTGAGTTGGTCTTACCGCAGGGAAAGGGTCCACAGCCAGATAGGGAATGGAAGACCAGCAGGAAGAGTAGAGCAAGGAAGGTAGTGCAGGGGTCCCCTGCGGTCATCCCCCTGCAAAACAGATACACCGCTTTGGGTACTGTTGAGGGGAATGACTCATCAGGGGAGGGCAGCAGCAGCCAAGTTCATGGCACCGTGGCTGGCTCTGCTGCACAGGAGGGCAAGAAAAAGAGTGGGAGAGCGATAGTGATAGGGGATTCAATTGTGAGGGGAATAGATAGGCGTTTCTGCGGCCGCAACCGAGACTCCAGGATGGTATGTTGCCTCCCTGGTGCAAGGGTCAAGGATGTCTCGGAGCGGGTGCAGGACATTCTGAAATGGGAGGGAGAACAGCCAGTTGTCGTGGTGCACATTGGTACCAACGACATAGGCAAAAAAAGGGATGAGGTCCTACGAAACGAATTTAAGGAGCTAGGAGCTAAATTAAAAAGTAGGACCTCAAAAGTAGTAATCTCGGGATTGCTACCAGTGCCACGTGATAGTCAGAGTAGGAATCGCAGGATAGCGCAGATGAATACGTGGCTTGAGCAGTGGTGCAGCAGGGAGGGATTCAAATTCCTGGGGCATTGGGACCGGTTCTGGGGGAGGTGGGACCAGTACAAACCGGACGGTCTGCACCTGGGCAGGACTGGAACCAATGTCCTAGGGGGAGTGTTTGCTAGTGCTGTTGGGGAGGATTTAAACTAATATGGCAGGGGGATGGGAACCAATGCAGGGAGACAGAGGGAAACAAAAAGGAGCCAAAAGCAAAAGACAGAAAGGAGATGAGGAAAAGTGGAGGGCAGAGAAACCCAAGGCAAAGAACAAAAAGGGCCACTGTACAGCAAAATTCTAAAAGGACAAAGGGTGTTAATAAAACAAGCCTGAAGGCTTTGTGTCTTAATGCAAGGAGTATCCGCAATAAGGTGGATGAATTAATTGTGCAAATAGATGTTAACAAATATGATGTGATTGGGATTACGGAGACGTGGCTCCAGGATGATCAGGGCTGGGAACTCAACATTCAGGGGTATTCAACATTCAGGAAGGATAGAATAAAAGGAAAAGGAGGTGGGGTAGCATTGCTGGTTAAAGAGGAGATTAATGCAATAGTTAGGAAAGACATTAGCTTGGATGATGTGGAATCTATATGGGTAGAGCTGCAGAACACCAAAGGGCAAAAAACGTTAGTAGGAGTTGTGTACAGACCTCCAAACAGTAATAGGGATGTTGGGGAGGGCATCAAACAGGAAATTAGGGGTGCATGCAATAAAGGTGCAGCAGTTATAATGGGTGACTTTAATATGCACATAGATTGGGCTAGCCAAACTGGAAGCAATACGGTGGAGGAGGATTTCCTGGAGTGCATAAGGGATGGTTTTCTAGACCAATATGTTGAGGAACCAACTAGGGGGGAGGCCATCTTAGACTGGGTGTTGTGTAATGAGAGAGGATTAATTAGCAATCTCATTGTGCGAGGCCCCTTGGGGAAGAGTGACCATAATATGGTGGAATTCTGCATTAGGATGGAGAATGAAACAGTAATTTCAGAGACCATGGTCCAGAACTTAAAGAAGGGTAACTTTGAAGGTATGAGGCGTGAATTGGCTAGGATAGATTGGCGAATGATACTTAGGGGGTTGACTGTGGATGGGCAATGGCAGACATTTAGAGACCGCATGGATGAAGTACAACAATTGTACATTCCTGTCTGGCGTAAAAATAAAAAGGGGAAGGTGGCTCAACCGTGGCTATCTAGGGAAATCAGGGATAGTATTAAAGCCAAGGAAGTGGCATACAAATTGGCCAGAAATAGCAGCGAACCTGGGGACTGGGAGAAATTTAGAACTCAGCAGAGGAGGACAAAGGGTTTGATTAGGACAGGGAAAATGGAGTACGAGAAGAAGCTTGCAGGGAACATTAAGGCGGATTGCAAAAGTTTCTATAGGTATGTAAAGAGAAAAAGGTTGGTGAAGACAAACGTAGGTCCCCTGCAGTCAGAATCAGGGGAAGTCATAACGGGGAGCAAAGAAATGGCGGATCAATTGAACAAGTACTTTGGTTCGGTATTCACTAAGGAGGATACAAACAACCTTCCGGATATAAAAGGGGTCAGAGGGTCTAGTAAGGAAGAGGAACTGAGGGAAATCTTTATTAGTCGGGAAATTGTGTTGGGGAAATTGATGGGATTGAAGGCCGATAAATCCCCAGGGCCTGATGGACTGCATCCTAGAGTACTTAAGGAGGTGGCCTTGGAAATAGCGGATGCATTGACAGTCATTTTCCAACATTCCATTGACTCTGGATCAGTTCCTATGGAGTGGAGGGTAGCCAATGTAACCCCACTTTTTAAAAAAGGAGGGAGAGAGAAAACAGGGAATTATAGACCAGTCAGCCTGACCTCAGTAGTGGGTAAAGTGATGGAATCAATTATTAAGGATGTCATAGCAGTGCATCTGGAAAATGGTGACATGATAGGTCCAAGTCAGCATGGATTTGTGAAAGGGAAATCATGCTTGACAAATCTTCTGGAATTTTTTGAGGATGTTTCCAGTAAAGTGGACAAGGGAGAACCAGTTGATGTGGTATATTTGGACTTTCAGAAGGCTTTCGACAAGGTTCCACACAAGAGATTAATGTGCAAAGTTAAAGCACATGGGATTGGGGGTAGTGTGCTGACGTGGATTGAGAACTGGTTGTCAGACAGGAAGCAAAGAGTAGGAGTAAACGGGTACTTTTCAGAATGGCAGGCAGTGACTAGTGGGGTGCCGCAAGGTTCTGTGCTGGGGCCCCAGCTGTTTACATTGTACATTAATGATTTAGACGAGGGGATTAAATGCAGTATCTCCAAATTTGCGGATGACACTAAGTTGGGTGGCAGTGTGAGCTGCGAGGAGGATGCTATTAGGCTGCAGAGTGACTTGGATAGGTCAGGTGAGTGGGCAAATGCATGGCAGATGAAGTATAATGTGGATAAATGTGAGGTTATCCACTTTGGTGGTAAAAACAGAGAGACAGACTATTATCTGAATGGTGACAGATTAGGAAAAGGGAAGGTGCAACGAGACCTGGGTGTCATGGTACATCAGTCATTGAAGGTTGGCATGCAGGTACAGCAGGCGGTTAAGAAAGCAAATGGCATGTTGGCCTTCATAGCGAGGGGATTTGAATACAGGGGCAGGGAGGTGTTGCTACAGTTGTACAGGGCCTTGGTGAGGCCACACCTGGAGTATTGTGTACAGTTTTGGTCTCCTAACTTGAGGAAGGACATTCTTGCTATTGAGGGAGTGCAGCGAAGGTTCACCAGACTGATTCCCGGGATGGCGGGACTGACCTATCAAGAAAGATTGGATCAATTGGGATTGTATTCACTGGAGTTCAGAAGAATGAGAGGGGACCTCATAGAAACGTTTAAAATTCTGACGGGTTTAGACAGGTTAGATGCAGAAAGAATGTTCCCAATGTTGGGGAAGTCCAGAACCAGGGGTCACAGTCTGAGGATAAGGGGTAAGCCATTTAGGACCGAGATGAGGAGAAACTTCTTCACCCAGAGAGTGGTGAACCTGTGGAATTCTCTACCACAGAAAGTAGTTGAGGCCAATTCACTAAATATATTCAAAAGGGAGTTCGATGAAGTCCTTACTACTCGGGGGATCAAGGGTTATGGCGAGAAAGCAGGAAGGGGGTACTGAAGTTTCATGTTCAGCCATGAACTCATTGAATGGCGGTGCAGGCTAGAAGGGCTGAATGGCCTGCTCCTGCACCTATTTTCTATGTCTATGTTTCTATGAAAACAGACGCAAAGTATTCACTTAGAACCATACCCACGTCTTTCGCCTCCACACACAAATTACCTTTATCGGCTCGAATGGGCCCTACTCTTTTAGTTATCCTCTTGCTCTTAATATATTTATAAAACATCTTTGGGTTTTCCTTGATTTTACTTGCCAAAATCTTTTCATGCTCTCTTTTTGCTTTCCTAATTTCCTTCTTATTTCACCCCTGCACTTTCTATACTCGTGTTTCTGCAGTATTGAGCCCTCTGTATCTGTCATAAGCCTCCTTTTTCTTCTTTATCCTACCCTGTATGCATCTTGACATCCAAGGGGCTCTAAGATTTGTTAGACCCCACCCTTTTTCTTTAGGGAAACATTACTGCTCTGAACTCTCAGGATCTCCTCCTTGAATGCCTCCCACTGCTCGGACACTGATTTACCTTAAAGTAGCTGTTTCCAGTCCACTTTGGCTAAATCCCATCTCAGCTTAGCAAAATTGGCTTTTCCCCAATCTTTGTCCTTTTCCATAACCACTCTAAATCTAACTGAATTATGATCACTTGCACCAAGATGATCTCCCAGATACCCCTTCTACCTCCAGAGGTGGTGTGGGGTCTGGAGCTCACTGCCTGAAAGGGCGTTAAGAGGCAGAAACCCTCATCGCATTTAAAAAGTACTTGGATATGCAGTTGAAGTGCCGTAACCTTCAGGGCTACGGACAAAGAGCTGGAAAGTGGGATTAGGCCGGATAGCTCTTTTTTGGTCGGCAGACATGGGCCGAGTGGCCTCCTTTTGTGCCGTAAATTTCTATGATTCTATGATCAGTGCATATCATTCAACATGAATCACATACGAAGTTTAAATAGTTTCCCACTAATTTGCATACATCTCAATTTGTGAACAACAGATCTGCTATGATTTATCCATGATTAAGACTGCAGTGATCAGAACAGCTCTTTCTAAACCTCAGTCACAAATTTCAAACTGGACCAAACCAGAAAAGAAGAAATATAAACATGAACAGAATAGAATACCTGCGTTTTGTGAATTGGACTGACAGGACTTGCAGGCTGCGTGTGACCCCCCAGGGATTGGCACCCCTGTTTTAAATACATCGATTACAGAGTACATGAAAAATGGTGTATGCTGGCATCACTCCATCCAAAGATATTGCACTTCCAGATAGTGCTGAGCATAGCATTGTGTGACTTTGTCCTTTCAATATGGTACGTAGCCACTATTATAGCAGCTAATATTGAGATATTTAACATTCGGAAAACTTATTAAATGCATTAGTTTAGTACGAAATAGGACTTTTCAATGTGTTTTGAATGGAATGTTGCAACCCACTCAACAATTTCACAATATATGTCTTTGGCAACTTCAGGTTATCAGCTGAACTTAAACACTGCTGTGTAAAGAACAAATACTACAGCAGCATTTACAAGGTTATGCAGAATTGTGCACTTGAATTTGATGAGTGCAAGTGGATTACGGTTTTTTTAAAAATCAGCAATACATTTTTATAGGAATCAGATGTATATTTTTAACTCACCTGAAAAACGTAACGAAGAACTGCACTAGGTCCATGAAGTTGCTGTGCTGAGAAAAGGCAATCTAGAAAGAAAACGGGACACAGGAAATTTAAAACACAGCTAACAACTGGGTTTAATATGTTATGACCAAAAAGATATCGAACATGATAAAATCATTTAAATACATTATACAGATAATAGAATTCAGTGTACCCTCTCTGAGTAGGAACAGACTCCAGGCTTACAATAATCAGGTCCCGTGTAATATTAAGATAATTTTACTGATCTCATTCTTGGCATTGAACTGGGCAGGAAGGGAACTTGGGTCAGAGATAGTGCTGCAATCCTGCTCCCTTTCAGTGCAGCTCCTTGTGGGTGACACGAGATCAGTGAACCTGCGCTATTAATTGGCAGAGTTGATTTTAACTAATCAACATTTTCAGCATTTCTGAAGCTGATAAACTACACCTTTAACTTGCATCTATCCAGAGTCAAGCAAATTCATAAGAATCCGGGGTTAAGAGGACCTGGAATATGCTTAATTAATTTCTTTCTACAAGTGCCAGTCCTGAGGAAGAAGAGTGTCCACCCTTGATCAATTCAATAGAGAGATCAGACTCAGCCAAAAATGAGTGCTCTCCATTTCCAAAATACAAGTTAGGATCACTATTGGGCAGAAGTTTCCCTTTGAAATGAGTAACAATTTTTATTTAGCAAATTCTTTTCTTCTATAAAATGGATCAGGGTCTCCCTGTAGCCATCCACTGACCTTTTCAATATTTTTGTTAATGTCATATATCATGTTTTATATGTCATATTAGCATGGATAGAGGATTGGCTAACTAACAGAGAACAGAGAGTCGGGATAGGTGTTTCATTCTCTGGTTGGCAATCAGTAACTAGTGGGGTGCCGCAGGGATCAGTGCTGGGACCCCAACTATTTACAATCTATATTAACGACTTGGAAGAAGGGACTGAGTGTAACGTAGCCAAGTTTGCTGATGATACAAAGATGGGAGGAAAAGCAATATGTGAGGAGGACACAAAAAATCTGCAAAAGGACATAGACAGGCTAAGTGAGTGGGTAAAAATTTGGCAGATGGAGTATAATGTTGGAAAGTGTGAGGTCATGCACTTTGGCAGAAAAAAAATCAAAGAGCAAGTTATTATTTAAATGGAGAAATATTGCAAAGTGCTGCAGTACAGCGGGACCTGGGGGTACTTGTGCATGAAACACAAAAGGATAGTATGCAGGTACAGCACATGATCAGGAAGGCCAATAGTATCGTGGCCTTTATTGCAAAGGGGATGGAGTATAAAAACAGTGAAGTCTTGCTACAGTTATACAGGGTATTGGTGAGGCCACACCTGGAATACTGCATGCAGTTTTGGTTTCCATATTTACGAAGGGATATACTTGCTTTGGATGCAGTTCAGAGAAGGTTCACTAGGTTGATTCCGGGGATGAGGGGGTTTGACTTATGAGGAAAGGTTGAGTTGGTTGGGCCTCTACTCATTGGAATTCAGAAGAATGAGAGGTGATCTTATCGAGACGTGTAAGATTATGAGGGAGCTTGACAAGGTGGATGCAGAGAGGATGTTTCCACTGATGGGGGAGACTGGAACTAGAACGATCTTAGAATAAGGGGCCACCCATTTAAAACAGAGATGAGGAGAAATTTCTTCTGAGGGTTGTAAATCTGTGGAATTCGCTGCCTCAGAGAACTGTGGAAGCTGGGACATTGAATAACTTTAAGACAGAGATAGACAGTTTCTTAAACGATAAGGGGATAAGGGGTTAAGGGGAGCAGACGGAGAAGTGGAGCTGAGTCCATGATCAGGTCAGCCATGATCTTATTGAATGGCGGAGCAGGCTTGAGGGGCCATATGGCCTACTCCTGTTCCTATTTCTTATGTTCTGTAACATGGTGAGATAGTGATAATATTAATCCCCTGCCTTTTTGAAACACTTCTCATTCAACAACACAAATTTAGACAGGAGGCCACTCCACCCCATTATCACTGTACTAGCTTCCCCCTGAAAGCTATTCTAATTCGGCTTTCCTCCTCTCTCTGATTGGACAAGTGAAACTGTTCGCCTTTCAGGTATTACCACCAGCACACAACATAGAGTGTTGTTTTATGGCTAGATGCGCAAAGTGATGTACAATCTTCACAGAATTAAAATCAAATCGTTCCAGATAAATAAACAGTTTTGGAAGACAAATGAATTGAAGAGCAGCTGGCAGTTAAAGGGTTCAATGAATGCTGGGCACATAAAATTCCACATTTCCAATTACCGTGAGTCAAACAAACAGAAGAGGACGGCAAGAGAATTCAACACAGTGGAAAATGGTTAAGCATGACATTTAGCAGAGTAAAATGCTCCAGTGCTTTAAAACAAACCTAGCAACAAACAGTATAAATGTACTGAAGGTCTTACCTCCCCAATATCTCTAACATTGCTTTACAATGAAACAATTTTAACCATTCTCCACTGTTATTAAAAAGTGCAGCTCTCAAATTGCTTTACAATTTTGCTAAAAAAAAACAAGGTCCCCATTATCAAACAACTCGCACCAAGGGCAACAACGCGACATGACATGCAGAAGAATATGGATATGATTAAAATCACAATGACATTTATTGCAACTGTCATTCAAGCACAGCACTAGAAGCCCATATAAAGTTTTAAAATACCGTTGAGAGAAAAATGAGAAGGCGCAGTGTTAGGACAGGCTGGGCAATTATCAGGCACACTGGATAGAACTCTCAAAAGGTAAGTGGTAGACAAAGCAACAAATATTCCATTTGTTTCTTTCAGGAAATTCAACGACTTTCTACGAACCTTCCGTTTCCTTTCCTGATAAACCCTGTACATCAGCACAAAGTTAGCTCTTCCATAATACATAGGTTTAGTTGAAGGCAGCCCATTTGACTTTCTGAATACCAACCCGATATAGTCTTCACATTATAGCATCACCTACCCATCTTGAAGACTTGAAGAAATAAAGAGGAACAGGAGGAAGCTCTTCAGCCCATCAAGCCTGTACCATCATTCAATTAGATTATAGTTGATCTGCATCGCAAATCCATTTATCCAACGTTGTCCCATATGCTTTGCTAGAATTACCTAACCAAAATCTATCGATCTCAAGTCATTAAAATTTCAATTGGCCCAGCATCCACAGGCTTTGTGAGCGAGTTCCAGTTTTCCACTATCCTTTGTGTGAAAACGTGCTCCCTGATTTTACTCCTAAATGGCCGAGCATCTGAGAATCAGGTAGGGCCTCGGTCATAATTCCATCTGAAAGACGGCAACTCCAACAGTGCAATACTCCCTCAGTCCTGCACTGAAGCACCAGTCCAAACAATGTTCTCCAGTCTCTTAAGTGGAGCCCAAACACACAACGTTCCAAGAGGCAAGAGTGCTGTGGTTGACACCTCAGCACTTTTAAAAGACTTGGATTTATTTAGCGCCTTTCATGACCACCAGACATCTCAAAGCGCTTTACAGCCAGTGAAATACTTTTGGAGTGTCGTCACTGTTTTAATGTGGGAAATGCAGCAGCCAACTTGTGCACAGCAAGCTCCCACAAACAGCAATGTGATAATGATCAGTTACATTTCTTCAGTGACTGCATCTAGTGCTCTGGCATGTTCACCAGATTAATGGCTCCATTTAAATGCAAGTTTCTGGGGTTACGGGCTCTTGTGAACGAGGAACAGAAGTATCCCACTCAAGCACAGCTTTCAATTGAATATGTTTTTCATCTGGGATTCCAACCGCCAGGTTCCAGAGGATCTCTTGAAGCTGAGCTTTGAGTATTTTGGGCTGCCACATGTACCCAAGAACAAACACTGTTGGCATTCACAAAAATCATGCACAACGATAAAACTATGCATTTTTTATAGGTCATTGCTTTTTAGACCCTGCAACGAATACCAAAGCAAAGTGCAAAACGCATTATGAAATACACCTCTAAAATTATGCTTGGAATACTGGCTGGACAAATGCTAAGCACAATTGTTTGAAATTCCCCTCAGTGCTATTTTAGCTGGGCCAAGTGTCATTTAAAATAGTGGAGACACGAGTTCTAGGCCACTTGAATACACAACATAACTTCAAGGCTTAGAACTTGACAGCTTTTTGCTGAGCACAAGGCAAATCAGACAAAGTGGCTAAAAAACTGCAAGCATCCGCAGCATCAGTAAAAGCAAGGTTGATCCCGGGGATGGGGGGCTGACTTATGAGGAAAGGTTGAGTAGGTTGGGCCTCTACTCATTGGAATTCAGAAGAATGAGAGGTGATCTTATCGAGATGTATAAGATTATGAGGGGGCTTGACAAGGTGGATGCAGAGAGGATGTTTCTACTGGTGGGGGGACTAGAACTAGAGGGCATGATCGTAGAATAAGGGGCTACCCATTTAAAACTGAGATGAGGAAAATTTCTTCTATCAGAGGGTTGTAAATCTGTGGAATTTGCTGCCCCAGAGAGCTGTGGAAGCTGGGTCATTCAATAAAGTTAAGACAGAGATAAGACAGTTTCTTAAACGATAAGGGAATAAGGGGTTATGGGGAGCGGGCAGGGAAGTGAACCTGAGTCCATGATCGGATCAGCCATGATCATCTTAAATGGCGGAGCAGGCTCGAAGGGCCATATGGCCTACTCTTGCTCCTATTTATGTTCTTAAGCGTCACTGATGGAACAGTAAACATTCCTTTTGGTGTATCCTTCTCCTTTCCTGCTTTGAAGAAAGGTTTACCTGATTTATTCCTTAGCCAATCCACCAGTTTCAGCATATACCATACACACTTCCAGTCAATTTTATTACGGCCATAAAGACACCGCAAAGAATGTCTTTCAGATGAGACGTTAAACCGAGGCCCCGCCTGCCCCCTCAGGTGGGTGTAAAAGATCCTGCAGTACTATTTTGAAGAAGAGCAGTGAAGTTATCCCCGGTGTCCTGGCCAAAAGTTATCTCTCAATCAACCTAACAAAAACAGATTATCTGGTCATTATCACATTGCTGTTTGTGGGAGCTTGTTGTGTGCAAGTTGGCTGCCGCATTTCCCACATTACAACAGCGACTGCACTCCAAAAGTACTTCATTGGCTGTAAAGTGCTTTGAGGCATCCTGTGGTTATGAAAGGCGCTCTTTAATTGCAAGTCGATTACTACTGGCAAGTCTGAAGAGATAATACAACTAATTCCATAGTGCTCCATTTTCAACAGAAAACATGCAACACAATTAAAATTTTTTTTTTAGTTAAATCATGTGCTCCTTTCGTAAAATAAGTTGGCTAAATGTATAAAATATTTCACTTGTCAATTGTGAATAGTCGGACAGTGTTGGCCTTTCTAGTCAGCACTCAACACCAGTAAAAGAAGCTTCAGCTATCAATTTTTTCCCATAACAAAGTGCATTCCTGATTTATTTAAGTCACAATAAAGCCAAGCTGGTTTGATCAAGAGCTGAAAATAACTTTCTCCAAAACAAACAGCATCACTGGAACAGAAATAAAAGCTAATGTCAACTGAGCACTTGCCAAACTAAAAGTAGATCGATGGTTATAAGTGTTACTTCGAAGTAGTTTTGAAAAGAAACCCCCAACTTTTACAAAAAAGTGGCACTCTCTCTTTCGATGTGTTGAGGATATGGGAAACTGCCTTTTTTAAAACATTTCCCACAGCAAACAGAGGAAATAGCTGCAATGAGTGCATATGGTGGAGGGGGAAGGGGTGATTCCTTTGCAAAACACCTCCGTTCAATCCGCAAGCATGACCCTGAGCTTCCGGTCGCCTGTCAATTTAATGCTCCACCCCACTTTCACTCTGACTTCTCCGTCCTCAGCCTCCGACAATGTTCTCATGAAACTGAACAGAAGCTCGAGGAACAGCACCTCATCTTTCGATTAGGCACATTACAGCTTTCTGGATTCAACACAGAGTTCAATAATTTCAGATCATAACCACCGCTCCCATTTATTTTGGACAGCAGTAATGATTCTGCTATTGCCATTTTCACTTCCTCAAGACCCATCTTTAGTTCCTTTACTTGTCCCATTACATAGAAAATAGGTGCAGGAGGAGGCCATTCGGTCCTTCGAGCCTCCACCACCATTCAATAAGTTCATGGCTGATCATTCACCTCAGTACCCCTTTCCTGCTTTCTCTCCATACCCCTTGATCCCTTTAGCCGTAAGGGCCATATCTAACTCCCTCTTGAATATATCTAGCAAACTGACATCAGCAACTCTCTGCGGAAGAGAATTCCACAAGTTAACAATTCTCTGAGTGAAGAATTTGCTCTTCATCTCGGTCCTAAATGGCTTACCCCTTATCCTTAGACTGTGACCGCTGGTTCTGGACTTCCCCAACATCGGGAACATTCTTCCTGTATCTAACCTGTCCAGTCCCGTCAGAATTTTATATGTTTCTATAAGATCTCCTCTCATTCTTTTAAACTCCAGTGAATACAGGCCCAGTAGATCCAGTCTCTCCTCATATGTCAGTCCTGCCATCCCGAAAATCAGTCTGGTGAACCTTCGCTGCACTCCCTCAATAGCAAGAACGTCCTTCCTCAGATTAGGAAACCAAAACTGAACACAATATTCCAGGTGAGGTCTCACCAAGGCCCTGTAGAACTGCAGCAAGACCTCCCTGCTACTATACTCAAATCCCCTAGCTATGAACACCAACATGCCATTTGCCTTCTTCACCCCCTGCTAACTTTCAATGACTGATGTACCATGGCACCCAGGTCTCGTTGTACCTCCCCTTTTCTTAATCTGCCGCCATTCAGATAATATTCTGCCTTCGTGTTTTTGCTACCAAAGTGGATAACCTCACATTTATCCACATTATACTGCATCTGCCATGCATTTGCCCACTGACCTAACCTGTCCAAGTCACCCTGCAGCCTTTTAGCATCCTCCTCACAGCTCACACCGCCACCCAATTTAGTGTCATCTGCAAACTTGGAGATATTACACTCAATTCCTTCATGTATATTGTAAAGAGCTGGGGTCCCAGCACTGAGCCCTGCGGCACTCCACTAGTCACTGCCTGCCATTCTGAAAAGGACCCGTTTATCCCGACTCTCTGCTTCTTGTCTGCCAACCAGTTCTCTATCCACGTCAGTACATTACCCCCAATTCCATGTGCTTTGATTTTGCACACCAATCTCCTGTGGGACCTTGTCAAAAGCCTTTTGAAAGTCCAAATACACCACATCTACTGGTTCTCCCTTGTCCACTCTACTAGTTACATCCTCAAAAAATTCCAGAAGATTTGTCAAGCATGATTTCCCTTTCATAAATCCATGCTGACTTGGACCGATCCTGTCACTGCTTTCCAAATGCACTGCTATTTCATCTTTAATAATTGATTCCAACATTTTCCCCACTACTGTTGTTATTGACAAGCTAGAAGCTCTGCACAATTTTTGCCCAAAGAAATTATGGTCAGAAATTAGAGAATACATTACATTAATGTTCTGTATCTATATCAATTACTGCTACTGCAATACAATTGCAGGTGAGCATATACTGTACATTAAACAAATTACAGGACTTCAATGCTATAATTGAGTTTTGTGCTAAAAATAATCAGGTCAACTTTTCCTTAAAGAAGGGTGAAATGGGTTAATAAGAGCAGTCGCCAATACACCAAAATGCTTGCTCGCACTTTCCACGAGTGCTAAGGCTGTTCAATGCAGTCCTAGCTATAGATGACTGCAAATCCAGTATGTTTCTTTTATATATAAAAAGGGTCATAAACAGTGTAATGGAACCATGTGCTTTGATTTTGCACACTAATCTCCTGTGGGACCTTGTCAAAAGCCTTTTGAAAGTCCAAATACACCACATCCACTGGTTCTCCCTTGTCCACTCTACTAGTTCCATCCTCAAAAAATTCCAGAAGATTTGTCAAGCATGATTTCCCTTTCATAAATCCATGCTGACTTGGACCGATCCTGTCACTGCTTTCCAAATGCGCTGCTATTTCATCTTTAATAATTGATTCCAACATTTTTCCCACTACTGATGTCAGGCTAATCTGTCTATAATTACCCGTTTTCTCTCTCCCTCCTTTTTTAAACAGTGGTGTTACATTAGCTACCCTCCAGTCCATAGGAACTGATCCAGAGTCGATAGACTGTTGAAAAATGATCACCAATGCATCCACTATTTCTAGGGCCACTTCCTTAAGTACTCTGGGATGCAGACCATCAGGCCCCAGGGATTTATCGGCCTTCAATCCCATCAATTTCCCGAACACAATTTCCTGCTTTATAAAGATATCTTTCAGTTCCTCCTTCTCTCTAGACCCTTGGTCCCCTCGTATTTCCGGAATGTTATTTATGTCTTCCTTCGTGAAAACAGAACCAATGTATTTGTTTAACTGGTCCGCCATTTCTTTGTTCCCCATTATAAATTCACCTGAATCTGACTGCAAGGGACCTACGTTTGTTTTCACGAATCTTTTTCTCTTCACATAATCTCGCCCAATTTTAATCGCTCCATCACTGGCGGCCGAGGTCCTACTCTACGGAATTCCCTCCCTAAATCTTTGCCCCTCTACAACTCTTTCCTCCCAAGATGCTCCCTGAAACCTAGCTCTTTCACCGAGCTTTTGGCCATCTGCCCTAATATCTCCTTATGTGACTCGGTGTAAAATTTTGTTGGGCAACGCACCTGTTAAGCACCTTGGGACGTTGTACTATGTTAAAAGGCACTATATAAATCCAAGTTGTTGATTGGAGGGATTAAAACTGTCTTCTCGGTAAGATAGGCTCATATTTAGGAGGTGACATGTTCAAGGACTTGCAAGTAAAGCGAAGTTGAAGATGGGTCACCAATACATGAATTTTATCTTCTTCACTCACTCCTTGCCTTCATGTCCTTGCCTTCATGTTTTCGTGTACTCAATTATTTGTACACAACATAGTGTAAAGCACTCAAGTTCTCAACTATTCCTTGGCATCTCCGTAATGCTCATATAATTACTTTGCAGTGACTTGTGTCGGTAAGCGTGCAAGCATTCCGTCCCACAAATTCAACTGGTTGATCTGTTTCTATCTGCGTTTGGCGGTAATGATTGGTCGGGTAAGAAGAATCCCAGCTCCTCTTCAAGTCGTGCAATTGGATTTTCAACACACATTTGAACCAATTAAGCAGACACACAGATCCTCGGTTTAACACCTTATGCAATAGGCGTGCATTACATTGTCAGACAGTGAATTACTACTGTTCAGATATCCACTGACACTGATTATTTCGCCTTGGACATTTCACTACGTTAAAGGAACTATATAAATGCAAGTTGTTATTGACAAGCTAGAAGCTCTGCACAATTTTTGCCCAAAGAAATTATGGTCAGAAATTAGAGAACACATTACATTAATGCTCTGTATCTATATCAATTACTGCTACTGCAATACAATTGCAGGTGAGCATATACTATACATTAAACAAATTACAGGACTTCAATGCTATAATTGAGTTTTGTGCTAAAAGTAATCAGGTCAACTTTTCCTTAAAGAAGGGTGAAAGGGGTTAATAAGAGCAGTCGCCAATACACCAAAATGCTTGCTCGTACTTTCCACGAGTGCTAAGGCTGTTCAATGCAGTCCTAGCTATAGATGACTGCAAATCCAGTATGTTTCTTTTATATATAAAAAGGGTCATAAACAGTGTAATGGAACCATCTAATTTCTGTTGATGTGCAAAAAAAAGCTACAGTACATTACAAAACAACAAACCATTTGGGTGTCATATTGCAAAAGGAAGAAGTGATATGAGATGACACAAGATCGCCTCGAGACAAAATGTTTGATTTTCAATTTTATCCTCAGAAACTCGAAAGAGCAATCTTAAAAAAAAAGTATCATCGCACAATTACTGAAAAAAATCTTATTTTTGTGTTCATTACGCTAACATAAAATTCTGTGATGCAACGTTAATAAGGTCACACTGTCCATCATTACAAAACTTTTGAAAAGCCATTTAATAATGAATAAAAAGCAGGGATTAAATCAACCAACGTAAATGACAGCATCAGTGGCTTCAGGCAGAAAACGACATGCTCCATATAACTGAACTGGACACAGCTGTTAGGCTGATTGCAAGTTAAAGGACAAAGCACAGGAGAAACTATAATATAATTCAGTTTTTGGCTGCAGCAATTGGGGCCAAGATAATTTAATGTCAACTCCAATTAGCTCCATTTGATTAAAACACTGTAATTCACCAGAAGAGATTATAAATGGCCATTTTATGGTCACAAATTGAAGAACAGCCTTTGCAGTAGTGCTGCTCAGCACCAGTGATTAAAATACAGCACATTTTAATGAAATTTGAGGACTCAAAGTGTTTTGCTGGTAAGATAATCAGTCTCAGTTTAATCATCGGTTAGAAAATTGCCAAATCACTATTTGTTTATTCATATTTCAGGAAATCAAAATTTTCAAGAGCTGAACACAGAATACAAATATTACTACAGAAGAATCATCCTCCAATTTGAAGCTGATGTGTTAACCTAATGTCTCATCTCCAAAAGACTTTTTAATTACATTGCCATTAAAATAACCAATTTAAAAATCTACCTTAGTTTATTAAAAGCATGTTCCTTAAAACTGCACTGGGCACCGTCTATGAATCCTGTTAAGCCATTTTGAGCAGGAGAACACCTTTGTTAAAATAGCAGAGCCAGGAATCCCAAATGAACAAATTAACTGTCTGCACACCAATATTTGCTCATCATTTCAAGGCCTCAGTCGCAAATATTGTAAGCCAGCTACAGTTCAAGTAAAAATATTTCAGCGATCATGCATGTAAAAACAAATTTAACTCATAATTTCCAGTAGGAACATAGGGCTCAATTTTCCCCAGTATTTGCTCTGCTTTTTTTGGAGCAGGCTGCTTTTTCTGGCCTAACTTATAAATCCCTAGTTTCCCCAATCAATTTGCACCAGTGTAACTGACTTAATTATGTTTTTTTGGTACAGTTTTTTTTGCTCAAAAGGGGGAGTTACCAACCACCTACGCCAATTCTGCCATTTAGGCAACTTTGGTCAGCTAATAGTTACTCCAGTTCTACTTAGGCCAGCGTACGTGGCCACTTGAGAAAATCCTTGCGGACAGTTAAAGAAATCAGCGCAGGTAAGGAAATCGGTACAGGTAAGTGCAGCAGATGCCTGGACAGCAGTCGCAGGAAAGGTAAGACAGTGCGGGAGAGAGAGCTGGGGGAGGAAGAGAGAGGTGGGGAAACATAGTAAATCGGTGCAGGAGTAGGTCATTCGGCCCTTCGAGCCTGCACCACCATTCACTATGATCATGGTAATCATGCAACTTCAGTACCCCATTCCTGCTTTCTCTCCATACCCCCAAAAGGGGAGAGGGAGAGGGGGTGGAGGGGAGGCCTTTGACTGGGAGGGAGGAGACCACTCGGCCTGGGCTAGTGGTGGGAGAACGCACCGGCAAGCCCTTCGGCCAGGGCTAGGGGGCAGGGGAGCAGACCGGGAGGCTGAAGACAGGGCAGGTAGGTGGGTGGGTCATTTCGGCTCACGATAGGTGCGGGCCGGCCCGCTGCTTACTTCATCGTCGCTGCTGTCTGACCCCCCCCACCATCGCTTGTTGCAAGGCTCCACATCCTCACTGGCCAATGCTGCATTGTGCTTGTTTTTTTTGCTGCTCTGTCCGTCCTTTTGTTACTTTCTGTCGACCTTGAAGGCAGCGGGTCAGTGCTTGCGGGGTCCTTTCGGCCCTGGAATGCTAGCGGCTTCAGTTTCCAGCCCAGCCGCAGCCTTTTGTTTCTAACCTCAGCCCTTCTGAGCGTCCCTCGTTACCCTAGCAACATCAGTTTTCGGTGCAGGCCTTAAGCCCCACCCACAAAGCTGAAGGCCAATCTGAACTGCTCCCAATTCAAAGTTAATTCCGGCCAAACTTGGATTTTTTTTTGTGGTGCAGTTGGGCCATTAAAAAATCGTACATACCTCTTCAATTGCGCCAAAAATCACCCATGTGGAAAATTGAGCCCATAAAATGTAGCTAAACACTGTCGAATGAAAATTGCAAGAAAAATCAACAATATTTTGAAATTCCTTGAAATTTATATTAATAAAGCTAAAGTCAGCAACTGGACTTGAGGCCTTTGAGAGCCACTGTTACCTTTGATCTAGTTTCCAGAAGTATTATTTTCTATTTTCATCGGACCTTTCCTTGTACTGGTACTTAGAAACATAGAAAATAGGTGCAAGAGCAGGCCATTCAGCCCTTCGAGCCCTTCATGGCTGATCATGCAACTTCAGTGCCCCACTCCCACCTTCTCTCCATAACCCCGATCCCCTTAGCCATAAGGGCCACATCTAACTCCCTCTTGAATATATCCAACGAACTGTTATACGCTCATAATAAAGGATGAAACTGAGTACTGTGAGCAATGAGTAAGTGTGACCTTAGCTCCTTTAATAAGACTCCAGAGTGCAGGTACCTTGTGGGTGGCCTGCTTATATACCGTGCTCGCAGGGGATGCTTGGATCCCTTGGGACTCCAACAGGTAGGCCCTTTGGTGGTGGCGTGATACAGGTTGCAAAGTGTTAAATACATAACATCACTCCCTGGTAAAGTTAATAGTACACTTATTTACAGGGTGAGACGATCTGGGGCTTTTTGCTCCCTTGTCGATCGTCTCGGTACAAATGCGGGTGTGGGTAAGTTGGTTAGTTCTTCACTGGCCTGTTGGGCAGCTGGCATTGCCGGGCTGCTGGGGATGGTGAGTTTGGCTTCTTGGTCAACCATGATGTCGGTTGCCACTTGTGTGTGTGTTGGAGGGTCAAAGTTGGTGGTGGCTTCTTCGGGTTGTTCGTAGCTGTTGGTGAACCGCAATTTGATTTGGTGCAAATATTTTCTGCACGGTAGTCCATTGGCCAATTTAACCTGGAACACCCTGCTCCCCTCTTTGGCTATGACCGTGCCAGCGAGCCATTTGGGACCATGTCCACAATTGAGTACAAACACAGGATCATTGACCTCAATATCGCGTGACAAATTTGCGCGGTCATTGTGGTGTCCTTACACCTTACTATAGAATCATACGAGGCATGTACTGCAGACAAGGTCACTACGTGACCTGAACCTTTATTCCAAGGACCAAGAAATAATGACCCTGCGTGGGACCTCCCTTTATATACCTGGATGCCCAGATGAGGAGTGTCTCCCACAAGTTCACCCCCTGTGGTCAAGGTGTGCATTACTCAGGTGTATGCAGTATACAGTGTTGTGACATAAAGGTTACAGTTATGTGAAAGTTACAAACATGACATCACCTCCCCCCAACGTCTTTGGGTCAAAGATTGAGTCTTTCAGGTGGTCGGCGCTCTCTCGTGGAGCGCCGCAGTTGGGGCTCTGGTGGTTGGGCCTTGGCATGCGTCTCTGTTGCCCGAGGTGATTCCGGCCTGTCCGGGCTTGCCGCAGGGACTGTGCCTGCTGGTGAATGTCTTTGTTGCTCGTTCAGTGGCAGTGGTGCGGTTGACAGCTCATGATCTTCCTCAGGTTCCTCAGTGTCCATGCTGAACCTTTTCTTTACTTGGTCCAGATGTTTGCGGCATATCTGCCCATTGTTAAGTCTGACCACTATGACCCTATTCCCTTTTTTGCCAATTACAGTACCCTCAAGCCACTTGGGTCCCAAAGCATGATTGAGGACGAAAACAGGGTCATCGATTCCTATGCATCTCCCCACTGAGTTGCGATCATGGTACTCGATTTGGGACTGGGGCTTGCCCTCAACAATGTCTAACAGGGCTGGATGAATGAGGGACAGCCGCGGGCGGGACTCCCGGAGCGAATGCGGGCGGGACCTATAGGCCAGCAGGAGGCGCGATAGGCGGTACTGAAGGGAGGGTCCTTGAATCCGGAGCATGCCCTGTTTTATGATTTGAACCGCACGTTCCACCTGGCATTGGAAGCCGGCTTGAACGGTGCTGTCCTGACGTGTTTGATACCATTACCCGACATAAACTCCTGGAATTCATAGCTAGTGAAACACGGGTCATTATCGCTAACCAGGATGTCCGGCAAGCCGTGGGTCGCAAAGACCGTATGCAGACTCTCCACAGTGGTGGATGTCGTGCACGAGTTTAATATGATGCACTCGATCCATTTCGAGTATGCATCGACAACAATCAGGAACATTTTTCCCATGAATGGGCCCGCGTAGTCTACGTGAATCCGTGACCATGGTTTGGTGGGCCAGGGCCACGGGCTGAGTGGGGCCTCCCTGGGGGCATTGCCCAGCTGGGCACGTCGTGCATCTGTGGACCCAGTGTTCCAGGTCTGAGTCAATTCCTGGCCACCATACTTGTGACCGGGCAATGGGCTTCATTAGCACGATGCCTGGGTGCTCGCTGTGGAGTTCCCAGATGAATGCTTCCCTTCCTTTCTGGGGCATGACTACCCGGCTGCCCCATAGTAGGCAGTTGGCTTGGATGGAGAGCTCGTCCATCCGTCTGTGAAACGGCCTGACCTCCTCGGGGCACGCTTCGTGTGTGGGCATCCAATCCCCAGTCAGGACACATTTCTTTATCAGGGATAGGAGGGTATCTCTGTTGGTCCAGATTTTTATCTGGCGGGCTGTGATGGGGGAGCCTGCGGTGTCGAAAGCCTCAACGGCCATGACTATCTCTGCACTTTGCTCCGACGCCCCCTCGGTGGTCGCCAGTGGGAGCCTGCTGAGCGCGTCAGCGCAATTTTCGATGCCTGGCCGGTGCCGTATGGTATAATCATACGCAGCCAGCGTGAGGGCCCATCACTGTATGCGAGCTGACGCATTAGCATTGACAGCCTCGCTGTTGGACAACAGAGATGTTAACGGTTTGTGGTCCATTTCTAACTCGAACCTTCTGCCGAAAAGGTACTGGTGCATTTTTTCACCCCGTAGACACATGCGAGTGCTTCCTTATCAACCATCCCATATCCCCGTTCTGCCTGGGAGAGCGACCTGGAGGCGGTTGGAGTTGGCCCTCATCATTACTCTGCTGCAACACGCACCCAACCCCATAGGATGATGCATCATACGTTAAAACCAGTTTCTTACAGGGGTTGTACAAGGTCAACAGCTTGTTAAAACAAAGCAGATTCCGCGACCGATTGAAAACCCGTTCTTGACAGTCCCCCCAAAACCATTCACAACCCTTACACAGGAACACGTGCAGCGGCTCCAACAATGTTCTTAAGTTCGTCAGAAAGTTCCCGAAGTAGTTCAATGGTCCCAGAAATGACCACAACTCCGATGTGTTGCCGGGCCTGGGCGCATGACGGATCGCTTCCGTTTTGGATTCGGTAGGCCGGATCCCGTCTGCGGCAACCCTCCTGCCCAAAAACGCGACCTCTGGGGCCAAAAACACACACTTGGACTTATTTAGTCACAAGCCTACCCGGTCCAGTCGGCATAGCACCTCCTCCAGGTTGTGGAGATGTTCCTCGGTGTCTCGACCCGTGATTAGGATGTCATCTTGGAATACGATTGTTCCAGGGATGGATTTGAGCAAGCTTTCCATGTTCCTCTGGAAGATAGCGGCCGCGGAACGAATGCTAAACGGACACCTGCTGTAAACGAATAGCCCCTTGTGCGTAGTGATGGTAGTCAGAAGCTTGGATTCTTCAGCCAGTTCCTGAGTCATGTAGGCTGAAGTGAGGTCCAGCTTGGTGAACAGCTTGCCACTTGCAAAGAGATCCTCCGCTCTCGGAAGCGGGTATTGGTCCTGTAGTGACACTCGGTTGATGGTGGCCTTGTAGTCGCCACAAATCCTGACCGAGCCATCCGCTTTAAGGACAGGAACGATGGGGCTTGCCTAGTCACTAAATTCAACGGACGGAATTATACCCTCTCTTAGCAGTCTGTCCAACTCGCTCTCAATTCTCTCACGCATCACATACGACACGGCTCTGGCTTTGTGGTGCACTGGTCTGGCATCCGGGGTGATGTGTATCACTACTTTGGTGCCCTTAAAAGTCCCGACACCTGGTTGAAAAGGTGGCTCGAATTTCTGTAGAACCTATGAGCATGAACTTCGCTCCACAGATGAAATGGCGCGCAGTTCATCTCGGCTAACCAGCTCCTCCCCAAGAGCGCGGGAACATTCCCTGAGACAATCCAGAGTGATAATCCGATCCAGTGTGTGTGACCACCAAGTTTGCACTGCCTAGTACTGGGATGATCTTTCTGGTGTACGTCCGTAACTGCGTGTCAATGCGTTCCAGTTTGGGACTGTTAGCTTTGAGTGGCCATAGTTTTTCAAATTGTTGGGCACTCATAAATGACTGGCTGGCTCCTGTGTCCAGCTCCATGCATACCGGGATGCCATTTAATAGAACTTTCTTCATCATGGGTGCCATTTTGGTATACGAGCTGTTGACGTCTGCCACATGAACCTGCTGGACTTCAGCATCCATAGCTTTGCCCCAAACATCACCCTGCCTTGCAGACCCCTCGTCTGGTTCCTCTGCCTCGTAAACTAGCCTCGCTACGAGCTTTCTGCACATTCTGGCCCGATGTCCACTGAAGTTACAGTTTCTGCAGATAAATTGCTGAAACCTACAGGTTTTCGCAGCATGTCTGCCACCGCACCTTCAGCATGAGCTGAGATTGTTGTGAACAAAGGAACTGTTAACAGGCATTCCTCTCTGATTGTCTCTTGTTAAGGCCTGTATTGAACTGCCCTGCGTATGTACTAATAACCAGGCACCCACCCACCCAAGGCTGGGGAGGGGAGACACTGTTTCAGCGTAGGGAAAAAAGTCTCAGGAATTTTCGTTAGGTTCTCCAAGATTGAAAGAGAGCCTTGGGAGAATAGTCTTCACACTCGCCAAAATAAAATCTGTTCAAAATATATCGATTTTATGAAAGCGTTTTTAAAAATTAAATCCACCTCAAACTAGAGTAAAAATCTCCTCTATATTCTGTTTCATGGAAACATAGAAAATAGGAATATTAGTAGGCACTTCGTGTCTGCACCGCCATTCAATATGATCATGGCTGATCCTCTATCTCAACACCATATTCCCGCTTTTTCCCCATACCCCTTGACATCGTGCGTCTAGAAATCTATCTCCTTCTTAAATATATTCAGTGACTTGGCCTCCACAGTCTTCTGTGGGAGAGAATTCCACAGGTTCACCCCCACTGAGTGAACAAAATTCTCATCTCTGTTCTAAATATCCGACCCCGTATCCTGAGACTGTGACCCCTTGTTCTAGACTTTCTAGCAAGAGGAAACATCCTCTCCACATCCAGTCTATCCAACCCAGTCATCATTTTTTACGTTGAAATGAGATCCCCTCTCATTCTTCTAAACTCGAGTGAATACAGGCCTAGTCGACCCAATCTCTCCTCATATAACAGTCCTGCCATCCCAGGAATCAGTCTGGTGAACCTTGGGTGCACTCCCTCTATGGCAAGTATATCCTTTTTTAAGGCAACATAAGAACATAAGAAATAAGAGCAGGAGTAGGCCATACGGCCCCTTGAGCCTGCTCCGCCATTTATTACGATCATGGCTGATCCGATCATGGACTCAGGTGCACTTCTCTGCCGACTCCCCATAAACCCTTATTCCCTTATCAATTAAGAAACTGTCTATCTCTGTCTTAAATCCATTCAATGTCCCAGCTTCTACAGCACTCTGAGGCAGCGAATTCTACAGATTTACAATCCTCAGAGAAGAAATTCCTCCTCATCTCAGTTTTAAATGGGCAGCCCCTTATTCTAAGATTATGCCCTCTAGTTCTAGTCTCCCCCATCAGTGGAAACATCCTCTCTGCAGCTACCTTATCAAGCCCCCTCATAAGCTTATACATTTCGATAAGATTACCTCTCATTCTTCTGAATTCCAAAGAGTAGAGACCCAACCTACTCAACCTTTCCTCATAAGTCAACCTGATTATCTCTGAACTGCCTCCAAAGCAAGTATATCCTTTCGTAAATATGGAAACCAAAACTGCACGCAGTATTCCACGGGTGGCCTCACCAATACCCTGTATAACTGTAGCAAGACTTCCTTGCTTTTATACTCCATCCCCTTTGCAATAAAGGCCGAGATTCTAATGACCTTCCTGATCACTAAACTTTTGCGTTTCATGCACAAGTACCCCCAGGTCTCGCTGTACTGCGGCACTTTGCAATCTTTCTCCATTTAAATAATAACTTTCTCTTTGAATTTTTTCTGCCAAGGTGCATAACCTCACACTTACCAACATCATACTCCAGCTGCCAAATTTTTGTCCACTCACTGAGCCTATGTCCTTTTGCAGATTTTTTGTGTCCTCCTCACACATTGCTTTTCCTCCTATCTTTGTATTGTCAGCAAACTTGGCTACATTACACTCAGTCCCTTCTTCCAAGTCGTTACTAAAGATTGTAAATAGTTGGGGTCCCAAGCACTGATCCCTGCGGCATCCCACTTGTTACTGATTGCCAACCCGAGAATGAAACATTTATCCCGACTCTCTGTTTTCTGTTAGTTAGCCAATCATCTAGCCATGCTTTGATATTACCCCCAACCCCGGGAAGTTTTATCTTGTGCAGTAATATTTTATGTGGCACCTTGTCAAATGCCTTCTGGAAGTTCAAATACACCACATCCACTGGTTCCCCTTTATCCACCCTGTTTGTTACATCCTTAAAGAATTCCAGCAAATTTGTCAAACATGACTTCCCCTTCATCAATCCATGCTGACTCTGCCAGACTGAATTATATTTTTCCTAATGTCCTGCTACTGCTTCTTTAATAATAGATTCCAACATGGGTATTGTGTCTGGTTCTTTCAGCACTGCCTGTAGTTTTACATTAAATTAGTCAGAGACGGCTAGTGAGAAACAATATAATGTCCCAGTGGTACAGCTGGGGTTTCGATTACGAGGTTTGCATGGAGGAATATCTGTTCGGTACAAGAGCTTTGTTCTGTACCGAGCCATACAACATTTGATCTGTGAGTGCTTAGTGCCAACACCCATCTGGTTTACTAATTTCTTTAGGGAAGGAAATCTGCCATCCGTATCTTGACTGGCCTACATGTGACTCCAGACCCATAGCAATATGGTTAACTCTGAATTGCACTCTGAAATGGGCTAGCAAGCCACTCAGTTGTCAAGGTAGCGGCTCAACGAGTTAGATGCAGAGAGGATGTTTAAACTCGTGGGGAGTTCTCGAACTAGGGGGCATAGTTTAAGAATAAGGGGTCGCCCATTTAGAACTGAGGTGAGGAATAATTTCTTCGCTCAGAGGGTCGTAAATCTGTGGAATTCTCTGTCCCAGAGAGCTGTGGAGGCTGGGTCATTGAATATATTTAAGGCGGAGACAGATTTTTGAGCGATAAGGGAGTAAAGGGTTATGGGGAGCGGGCAGGGAAGTGGAGCTGAGTCCATGATCAGATCAGCCATGAGCGTATTAAATGGCGGAGCTCCTATTTCCTATGTACTTATGTTCCCAAGGGCAATTAGCGATGGCAATAAATGCTGGCTTTGCCAGTGACGGCCACATCCCAGGAATTACAAAAAAAACATTCGGTGGTTAAAATGAGGTGTTCCTTTTTCAAACAGTAACATCCCACACCTTGAAAATGAACTTCTGGCAAAAAATATGGATTTATTTTTAAAAAAAGGCTTTAAGCTATTAGCCCAGTATTGAGCAGCTCCAGAATGTCTCCCAGAGTGTTCCGCAGTAAACACCTCTGTTAGCAATCAGTGCGCTGACTCCAGGACATCTTTCTCATCAGTAAAAGCCCTGCCATCCTGCAGTTAGAGACACGGAGATCGGTTTGGTTCAGAAATTTGATTTTTTTTTTAATCTTTAAAAAAGCTGTCTGCATTTAAAGGATTAAAGTGATCCAAATAAGACTTTGTTCTGTTCTACAAACCCCGCCGGGATATCTGGGTGAAACCAACCTGTATCTTAATGGGCCAGGTGAAGTTGTTGACATACACAAAGAAGGTGATATTGGGATTGTTGCGAAAATCAAACTTCTCGTTGGAGAAGCTGTCCTTGTATTCCTTGATGTTGGTCTTTGAAACAATTGGCATTTCTTCTCCTGGTGGTGTGCCTGCTGATGTACAGGAAAAAGAATCAAAATCACAATTAGTTTAAAAAAAATCTTGTGAAAACAGAAAACTCAATGAATCATCATCATCATCATAGACAGTCCCTCAAAATCGAGGAATACTTGCTTCCACTCTAAACCTGAGTTCTCAGGTGACTGAACAACAGTCCAATACAGGAATTACAGTCTGTCACAGGTGGGACAGACAGTCGTTGAAGGAAAGGGTGGGTGGGACTGGTTTCTCGCACGCTCCTTCCGCTGCCTGTGCCTGTTTTCTGCATGCTCTCGGTGATGAGACTTGAGGTGCTCAGTGCCTTCCCGGATGTACCAACTCCACATCCCCAGGGGAGGACAAACGTTAGCGTCCTCGACCAGGCCAACATCCCCAGCAGTGAAGCACTGACCACACTCGACCAGCTCCGCTGGGCGGGCCACATTATTGGCATGCCTGAAACAAGACGCCCAAAGCAAGCGCTCTACTCAAAATTCCTTCATGGCAAATGAGCCCAAGGTAGGCAGAGGAAACGTTTCAAGGACAGCCTCAAAGCCTCCTTGATAAAATGCAACATCACCACCGACACCTGGGAGTCCCAGGCCAAAGACCGATCTCAGTGGAGGAAGTGCATCTGGGAGGGCGCTGAGCACCTTGAGTCTCATCGCCAAAAGCATGCAGAAACCAAGTGCAGGCAGCGGAAGGAGCATGCGGCAAACCAGTCCCACCCACCCTTTACTTCAACCACTGTCTGTCCCACCTGTGACAGACTGTAATACTCGTATTGGACTGTTCAGTCACCTTAGAACTCATTTTTAGAGTGGAAGCAAGTCTTCCTCGATTCCAAGGGACTGTCTATGATGATGATCTTTGGTCAGGGACTCCCAAGTGTCGGTGGGGATGTTGCATTTTACCAAGGCGGCTTTGAAGGCGTCCTGGAAATGTTTCCTCTGTCCACCTTGGGCTTGCTTGCTTGCTGTGTAGGAGTTCCGAGTAGAGCATAGGAAACTCAATACTGTGGGTGAAGGTTAAAAAACTAATTCCTGATCGCAAAAGAGCTCATGTGTAAGACACAGAACAAAATTGTGAAGCCAAATTTATTTTTATACAAGCATTGTAAGCTCTGGAACAATGAGAACGCACTTTTACACACAGCTGATTTGATGCTAGACACAGCATGAAATCACCAATAAGGTTCCCTCACACCATGCTGTGCAGACAACACTGGAAATAACCAAGGTTACTGACCACCTAAGAAATAACAATAAAAGTTCATAAAGCACAGATTTATTTCCGTCCTTCCTTGCTTTTAACTTACTTGATCCACAAATATTAAGAACATCTGCGGGCACTCTTCAGGCTTCTGGTTTGAACACTGACTTGCAACATACCCGAAGGTAACACCATTGATGCCGGATTCTCCCAATACCTGTCATTCACTTCTTCGTGCCCACCCTTTCCCCCTTTTACTTTGGAATCATGTCTGATCACCCTTTCCTTCTCCGATGCCTTTTCAAATGCATGATAATTATGACCCAGTGCATAGTACACATCAGGGATGTCCAACAGAAAGCATCTTGAGCCCTAGCAATTCAGTGCTTGAAGCCCAAGCAATTCAGGCTTTCTTTTGCTCTTCACATTTCCTCATTTGAATTTTGTGGGCACTGAGTTTTCGAAATGGCTGTTTCCTATTTGGATAAATCCTGAACACCTGGATCTAAATTTGCGGTCCTGCATGGTACAGACCAATGGAGCCCATAAATCCAAATTATCTGTAAAGCGCTTTGCGACGTCTGGTGGTCGTGAAAAGTGCCATATAAATGCAAGTCTTTCATTCTTTCAAAAGCATGGGCACTCCCAAGTTAATAGTAGTTTATGCTCTTTACCAAAAGGTTTTAAGTGTTAAATACATAGAAACATAGAAAATAGGTGCAGGAGTAGGCCATTCGGTCCTTTGAGCCTGCACCACCATTCAATAAGATCATGGCTGATCATTCACCTCAGTACCCCATTCCTGCTTTCTCTCCATACCGCTTGATCCCTTTAGCCGTAAGGGCCATATCTAACTCCCTTTTGAATAAATCCAATGAACTGGCATAACAACGCTCTTCTATAGGGAATTCGACAGGTTAACAACTCCGAGTTAAGAAGTTTCTCCTCATCTCAGTCCTAAATGGCTTACCCCTTATCCTTAGACTGTGTCCCCTGGTTCTGGACTTCCCCAACATCGGGAACATCCTTCCTGCATCTAACCTGTCCAGTCCCGTCAGAATTTTATATGTTTCTATGATTCTATGAGATCCCCTCTCATTCTTCTAAACTCCAGTGAATATAGGCCCAGTCGATCCAGTCTATCCTATGTCAGTCCAGCCAGCCCAGGAATTAGTCTGGTGAATCTTCGCTGCACTCCCTCAATAGCAGATTAGGAGACCAAAACTGAACACAATATTCCAAGGCCCTGTACAACTGCAGTAATACCTCCCTGCTCCAATACTCAAATACCCTAGCTATGAAGGCCAACATACCATTTGCCTTCTTCACCACCTGCTGTACCTGCATGCCAACTTTCAATGACTGATGTACCATGACATCCAGGTCTCGTAACCTCACATTTATCCACATTATACTGCATCTGCCATGCATTTGCCCAATCACCTAACCTGTCCAAGTCACCCTACAGCCTTTTAGCGTCCTCCTCACAGCTCACACCGCCACCCAATTTAGTGTCATCTGCAAACTTGGAGATATTGCACTCAATTCCTTCATCCAAATCATTAATGTATATTGTAAAATAGCTGGGGTCCCAGCACTGAGCCCTGCCGCACCCCATTAGTCACTGCCTGCTATTCTGAAAAGGACCCGTTTATCCCGACTCTCTGCTTCCTGTCTGCCAACCAGTTCTCTATCCACATCAGTACATTACCCTCAATACCATGTGCTTTAATTTTGCACAACAATCTCTTGTGTGGGACCTTGTCAAAAGCCTTTTGAAAGTCCAAATACCACCACATCCACTGGTTCTCCCCTTGTCCACTCTACTAGTTACATCCTCAAAAAATTCCAGAAGATTTGTCAAGCATTATTACCCTTTCATAAATCCATGTTGACTTGGACTGATTCTGTCACTGTTATTTTATCTTTAATAATTGATTGCAACATTTTCCCCACTACTGATGTCAGGCTAACCGGTCTATAATTACCCGTTTTCTCTCTCCCTCCTTTTTTTAAAAAGTGGTGTTACATTAGCTACCCTCCAGTCCATAGGAACTGATCCAGAGTTGATAGACTGTTGGAAAATTATCACCAATGCATCCACTATTTCTAGGGCCACTTCCTTAAATACTGGGGATTTATCAGCCTTCAATCCCATTAATTTCCCGAACACAATTTCCCGCCAAATAAGGATATCCTTCAGTTTCTCCTTCTCACTAGATTCTCTGTCCCCTAGTACTTACGGAAGGTTATTTGTGCCTTCCTTCGTCAAGACAGAACCAAAGTATTTGTTCAACTCGTCTGCCATTTCTTTGTTCCCCATTATAAATTCACCTGAATCTGACTGCAAGGGACCTACGTTTGTCTTCACTAATCTTTTTTTCTTCACATATCTATAGAAGCTTTTGCAGTCAGTATTTATGCTCCCAGCAAGCTTACTCTCATACTCTATTTTCCCCCTCCTAATTAAACCCTTTGTCCTCCTCTGCTGAATTCTAAATTTCTCCCAGACCTCAGGTTTGCTGCTTTTTCTGGCCAATTTATATGCTTCTTCCTTGGATTTAACACTATCCTTAATTTCAACACTATCCTTAATTTCCCTTGGTTTGCCACGGTTGAGCCACCTTCTCAGTTTTATTTTTACTCTAGACAGGGATGTACAATTGTTGAAGTTCATCCATGTGATCTTTAAATGTTTGCCATTGCCTATCCACCGTCAACCCTTTAAGTATCACTCGCCAGTCTATTCTAGCCAATTCACATCTCATACCATCGAAGTTACCTTTCCTTAAGTTCAGGACCTAGTCTCTGAATGAAGTGTGTCACTCCATCTTAATAAAGAATTCTATTATATTATGGTCACTCTTCTCCAAGGGGCCTCGCACGACAAGGTTGCCAATTAGTCCTTTCTCATTACACATCACCAGCCCTCTAGTTGGTTCCTTGACATATTGCTCCAGAAAACCATTCCTCATACATTCCAGGAAATCCTCCTCCACCGTTTTGCTACCAGTTTGATTAGCCCAATCTATATGTAGATTAAAGTCGCCCATGATAACTGCTGTACCTTTATTGCACGCATCCCCAATTTCTTGTTTGATGCTGTCCCCAACCTCACTACTACTGTTTGGAGGTCAGTACACAACTCCCTCTAGCTTTTTCTGCCCTTTGGTATTCCGCGGCTCCACCCGTACAGATTCCACATCATCCAGGCTAATGTCCTTCCTTACTATTGCTTAAATTTCCTCTTTAACCAGCAACGCTACCCGACCTTCTTTTCTTTTCTGTCTATCCTTCCTGAATGTTGAATACCCCTGGATGCTGAGTTCCCAGCCTTGGGTCACTCTGGAGCCATATCTCCGTTATGCCAATTATATCATATTTCTTAATTGCTGCCTGTGCAGTTAATTCGTTCACCTTATTACGAATACTCCTTGCATTGAGGCACAGAGCCTTCAGGCTTGTCTTTTTAACACACTTTGCCGTTTTAGAATTTTGCTGCAATGTGGTCCTTTTTGATTTCTGCCTTAGGTTTCTCTGCCCTCCACTTTTACTTTTCTTCTTTCTATCTTTTACTTCTGCCCCCATTCTACTTCCCTCTGTCTCCCTGTATAGGTTCTCATCCCACTGCCATATTAGTTTAACCTCTCCCCAACAGCATTAACAAACACTCCCCCTCGGACATTGGTTCCGGTCCTGCCCAGGTGCAGACCGTCCGGTTTGTACTGGTCCCACCTCCACCAGAACTGGTTCCAATATCCCAGGAATTTGAATCCCTCCCTTCTGCACCACTCCTAAAGCCACATATTCCATTTGAGCCATCCTGCGATTCCTACTCTGACTAGCACGTGGCACTGGTAGCAATCCTAAGATTACTACTTTTGAGATCCTACTTTTTAAATTTAACTCCTAGCTCCCTAAATTCAGCTTGCAGGACCTCATCCTTTTTTTACCTGTATCGTTGGTATCTATATCCACCACGACAACTGGCTGTTCACCCTCCCTCTTCAAAATGTCCTGCAACCGCTCCGAGACAGTTTCCTATGAAATAAGTTACGGAATTCCAACTATTCATTTCTAACTGCTGTTTTCAGTCTTGTAAAAGGAGCAACTTAAGCTGGTTTAAGACAGTCGTGAGAAAGGCTACAACCTAGAACATTAAAATTTGTCTCATGTACAAACCTTGTCTATTTTACACATAATAAGAAATAGGAGCAGGAGTAGGCCATTTGGCCCCTTGAGCCTGCTCCGCCATTCAATAAGATCGTGGCTGGTTTGATCTTAGACTCAGCTCCACTTCCCTGCCCGCTCCCCATAACCCTTTACTTCCTTATCGCTCAAAAATCTGTATATCTCGGCCTTAAATATATTCAATGATCCAGCCTCCACAGCTCTCTGGGGCAGAGAATTCCATAGATTCACAACCCTCAGAGAAGAAATTCCTCCTCATCTCAGTTTTAAATGGGCGGCCCCTTATTTTAAGACTATGTCCCCTAGTTTTAGTTTCCCGTGAGTGGAAATATACTCTCTGCATCTACCTTGTCAAGCCCCCTCATTATCTTATGTTTCAATAAGATCACCTCTCATTCTTCTGAATTCCAATAAGTAGAGGCCCAACCTACTCAACCTATCCTAATAAGTCAACCCCCTCATCTCCGGAATCAACCTAGTGAACCTTCTTTGAATAGCCTCCAATGCAAGTATATCCTTCCTTAAATACGGAGACCAAAACTGTATGCAGTACTCCAGGTGTGCCCTCACCAATACCCTGTACAGTTGTAGCAGGACATTTCTGCTTTTATACTCTATCCCCCTTGCAACAAAGGCCAACATTCCATTTGCCTTCCTGATTACTTGCTGTACCTGTATACTAACTGTGTGTTTCATGCACAAGGACCTCCGGGTCTCTCTGTATTGCAGTACTTAGCAATTTTTCTCCATTTAAATTATAATTTGCTTTTCTATTGTTTCTGCCATTATTTTGGCTTCAGAGTTGCAGTTTAAAAAGTGATTTGCTTCTGTGTTCTCTCCTGATTATGTTTTTATTTCTCATTTTTAACCACGCATCTACACCACATTTACTTTACTGCTAAAAGATTTCCCTCATATCACTGCTTATTTCTCCACCATTTCTACCATGCACCATCTCGCTTTCCCTCAATCATGCACGATTTCCATTTGCTTATGGACGGCAATATCAGTACCTTATTTCCCCAGTAAGAACAAAGTAGTTTGTTACAATCTGTAGCAATACATCCCCGATGCAAAAACATTACACTCCAGGGAGATACATTTATATTGCTAGCTGACTAGATAATGCATATGTAATGTCATTGCTTTACTCTTGGGCAGCTGGGCACATTTATTGTACAGCCCCAAAATGTGCAATTTTTTGAGTGTGTTGGTGCCAATATTTACATTTTACACTATCCCTGTGTTTTAATGGTGTGTTTTACACTACTCTAAGCACTAGACATTCTTAACATTGGTAATATTGCATGCAAAAACACTATTTCCCTCTAAAACCACTTGCAGACAAAGTTCATATAGGCCAGAAATATGAAATTCGCCACAATAGCCTGTACTAGTCAGGGTGAAGCCTCACGCTGTCTGCGAGTCAAACCATATAATGGCCCCAGTACTAACTAGTTAGGTTTACCTCTGAGGGCACATGGCCTTCAAAAGGCAGAAATCCTTGCAATTTGGCACTCTGAATCTCACTGATATTACAGCACGGGTGAAAGCATAGAAACATAACGAGAGGGGCCATACAGCCCCTTGAGCAGACCTGTGCCTCAATGCCAATCACCTGCCCTTGAGCCATATCCTTTGATACCCTTACCTAACAAATATCTATCGATTGCAATCTTGAAAATTACAATTTTACCCAGCCTCTTAGGGGGAAGAGAGTTCCAGATTTCCCAAACCTTCGGTGTGAAAATGTGATTCCTGATTTCACTCCTAAATGGTCTGCAGTTATACCCACTTGTTCTGGATCCCCCTATGAGACGAAATAGTTTCTCAGTATCTACTCTATCAAATCCCTTTCTCATTTTCAGCACCACAATTTGATCCTCAACCTTCTAAACTCAAAGGAATACAAACCAAGTTTTTGCAACCTGCCCTCATATGTTAACCATTTAAGCCCTGGTATCATTCAGGTGACTGCTGTACCCCCGACTACTGTAATATAATGGAGTCAATATTCCTTTGAAGCTGTGCAGTGCTCCATGGTTACCGTGCAGCCAGCGAACCAGCTTTTAAATTGAAAATAACCGTTCACGCACGGACTTTTGAATGGGCTACACAGCCCGTTAAAAGGGCCGCGTGGCGCACAAGAAAATCATAGGCAGTCCCTCGGAATCGAGGAAGACTTGCTTCCACTTTAAAATTGAGTTCTTGGTGACTGAACAGTCCACTACGGGAATTACAGTCTTTGTCACAAGTGGGACAGACAGTGGTTGAAGGAAAGGGTGGGTGGGACTGGTTTGCCGCACGCTCCTTCCTCTGCCTGCGCTTGTTTTCTGCATGCTCTCGGCGACGAGACTAGAAGTGCTCAGCGACCTCCTGGATGCTCTTCCTCCATTTACGGCGGTCTTGGACGAGGGACACCCAGGTGTCGGTGGGAATGATATCAAGGAGGCTTTGAGGGTGCCCTTGAAACGTTTCCTCTGCCCACCTGGGGCTCGCTTGCTTTGTCGGAGTTCCGAGTAGAGCGCTTACTTTGGGAGTCTTGTGTCGGGCATGCGAACAATTTGGCCCACCCAACGGAGCTGGTCGAGTGTGGTCAGTGCTTCAATGCTGGGGATGTTGGCCTGATCGAGAACACTGACGTTGGTGCGTCTGTCCTCCCAGGGGATTTGCAGGATCTTGCGGAGACATCGTTGGTGGTATTTCTCCAGCGATTTGAGGCGTCATAGAAACATAGAAAATAGCTGCAGGAGTAGGCCATTCGGCCCTTTGAGCCTGCACCACCATTCATTAAGATCATGGCTGATCATTCCCTCAGTAACCCTTTCCTGCTTGCTCTCCATACCCCTTGATCCCTTTAGCCGTATGGGCCTTATCTAACTCCCTCTTGAATATATCCAATGAACTGGCATCAACAACTCTCTGCGGTAGGTAATTTTACAGGTTAACAATTGTGTGTGAAGAAGTTTCACCTCATCTCAGCCCTAAATGTCCACTGTACATGGTCCACGTCTCAGCCACACAGGAGGGTGGGTATCACTGCAGCCCTGTAGACCATGAGCTTGGTGGAAGATTTGAGGGCCTGGTCTTCGAACGCTCTCTTCCTCAGGCGGCCGAAGGCTCGCTGGCACACTGGAGGCGGTGTTGAATCTCGTCGTCGATGTCTGCCCTTGTTGATAATAGGCTCCCAAGGTATGGAAAGTGGTCCACGTTGTCCAGGGCCGCGCCGTGGAACTCGATGACTAGGGCGCAGTGCTGTGTGGCGGGGTCAGGTTGGTGGAGGACCTTTGTCTTACAGATGTTTAGTGTAAGGCCCATGCTTTCGTACGCATCAGTGAAGATGTTGACTATGAGTTGGAGTTCAGTCTCTATGTGCGCAGACGCAAGCGTCCTTCCGAGTACTGTAGCTCGACGGCAGAAGATGGAACGGTCTTGGATCTGGCCTGGAGAAGACGAAGGTTGAACAGGTTCCCGCTGGTTCTATAGTTTAGTTCCACTCCAGCGGGGAGCTTGTTGGGTGTGAGGTGGAGCATTGCAGCGAGGAAGATCGAGAAGAGGGTTGGCGTGATGACGCAGCCCTGCTTGACCCCGGTCCGGACATGGATTGGGTCTGTGGTGAATCTGTTGATCAGGATCACGGCCTGCATGTCATCGTGGAGCAGGCAGAGGATGGCGACAAATTTTTGGGGGCAGCCGAAACGGAGGAGGATGCTCCAAAGTCCCTCGCGGTTAACAGTGTCAAAGGCCTTTGTAAGGTCAACGAAGGCTATGTACAAGGGTTGGTGTTGTTCCCTGCATTTCTCTTGCAGTTGTCGCACCATGAAGATCATATCCGTTGTGCCCCGTAGTGGACGGAATCCACATTGAGACTCCAGGAGGAGCTCCTTAGCCACAGGAAGACGACGGTTGAGGAGGACTCAGAAATTTGGCAGAGGGAGTATAATGTTGGAAAGTGTGAGGTCATGCACTTCGGCAGAAAAAAAATCAAATAGCAAGTTATTATTTAAATGGAGAAAATTGCAAAGTGCTGCAGTACAGCGGGACCTGGGGTTACTTGTGCATGAAACACAAAAGGTTAGTTTGCAGGTACAGCAAGTGATCAGGAAGGCCAAGGGAATCTTGGCCTTTAAACATATAAAGTTCTAACAGGATTGGACAGGTTAGAGGCAGGAAGAATGTTCCCGATGTTGGGGAAGTCCAGAACCAGGGGACACAGTCTAAGGATAAAGGGTAAGCCATTTAGGACTGAGCTGAGGAGAAACTTCACTCAGAATTGTGAACCTGTGGAATTGCCAACCGCAGAGAGTTGTTGATGCCAGTTCATTGGATATATTCAAGAGGGAGTTAGATGTGGCCCTTACGGCTAAAGGGATAAGGGGTATGGAGAGAAAGCAGGAATGGGGTACTGAAGTTGCATGATCAGCCATGGTGGTGCAGGCCCGAAGGACCGAATGGCCTACTCCTGCACCTATTTTCTATGTTTCTATGTTTATTGCAAAGGGGATGGAGTATAAAAACAGGGAAGTCTTGCTACATTTGTACAGGGTATTGGTGAGGCCACACCTGGAATACTGCGTGCAGTTTTGGTTTCCATATTTAAGAAAGGATATGCTTGCTTTGGAGGCAATTCAGAGAAGGTACAAAAGGTTGATTCCAGAGATGAGGGGGTTGACTTAAGAGGAAAGGTTGGGCCTCTACTCATTGGAATTCAGAAGAATGAGAGGTGATCTTATCGACATGTATAAGATTCTAAGGGGGCTTGACAAGGTGGATGTTTCCACTGATAGGGGTGTGTAGAACTAGAGGGCATGATCTTAGAATAAGGGGCCACCCATTTAAAACTGAGATGAGGAGGAATTTCTTCTCTGAAGGTTGTGGATCTGTGGAGTTCGCTGCCTCAGAGAGCTGCAGAAGCTGGGACATTGAATAAATTTAGGACAGAAATATACAGTTTCTTAAACAATAAGGGAATAAGGGGTTATGGGGAGTGGGCGGGGAAGTGGACCCAAGTCCATGATCGTATTAAATGGTGGAGCAGGCTCGAGCGACCGTATGGCTTTCTCCTGCTCCTATTTCTTATTTTCTTATGATTCTAATGACGACTTTCTCAGTGGCTGCTAACAGGGAGATTCCTCTGTAATTGCCGCAGTCGGATTTGTCCCCTTTTTTAAAGATGGTTACGATTACTGCATCTCTGAGATCTCCCGGCGAAAATTAATGGGGACATTGAATGGCGGGTTAGGTTAGTTTCATCACTTGCTATCAGAGCGAGTAAATCAAGAATGGAAGCACTCCTTGCGGAATGGTCAAACAGTCTGGTCTAACTGCTGATCTCCAAGCAGAGAAGACCATTCTCTCCCACCATCTGGTAGTTAACAGAAGGCAAATGCTTTTTCTCTTCATTTTCTCAGGCAGTAGCCAAAGAATGCTGTCGTTCCAAGGTCTAAATTAGCTACATCATAAACTGTTGCTTTCATTTTCAGCAGCGACAGAGTAAAAAGGTTATCAAATCATATCTCAATACATTTAAACTGCCGTTCCCAATCTTACCTAAAAAGCTACTGGACCACGTGATGTTGAGATTGAAATTTTTCGATGCATTAATAAACATGTCCAGGTCTCGGTTTTGCTGAAACAGAGTATGTGCAAAAGGGTGTTAAAAAAAAAGTTTGCAGAGAATAAACAGTTAACTATCAAGGGGTGAAAAGAATAAGCAGTGCCAGAGTGTATAACACTTGCAATTTTCTTTTAAAAGCAAATTTCCCAAACCGTAAAAAGCTAAACAAGTTGCAAGAAAAAATACGGTAAAAGGGTCATAAATAGGAGTAGGCCTCACAAAATGCCCGAGACCTGAATGTAAAAGTTCTCAAGATCAAGCACAGAGCATAATTGAAGACTGGCAAAACATGCAAAGCAACCAAGGTCAGAACACAAAAGCCCATTCAGACTACCCCGACAACCAAATTGGCCAGGTCTTCATTAAAGCCTGTACATGTTTCCATCTCCTTCGACACTCGTGATTATGTCCACATTTCTCCACCCCTGCAGGACCTCTAAATAGGATTGTCAAATGAATAGCTAGTAGTGCCGAATGTGATTTGATATCCTGCAGATTTGTCTGCAAGAAATAGGCCAAAGACTTTCAAACTCATTTCCAACTGAGACACGGAACGAGATTAACGCCCGACCTAAATTCAGTCGCTGGGAATACTTACCTCCTCAGGGGTGGCTACAAAGTTGATGGCAGTGTAGTAACGATCATCGTCTTGAGAGAGACTGAAGGTGAACTGGTAGTCAATCAGCAGAGTGTCTGTGAAATAAAATAAATTAAAATGATGGTGCAATTTTGGACTTCACCAGTCAGGGACAGAAACAGTCACTTTAAATATTAAGATGTGTTTATATGGGGCCTTATCACATCTCTGAAAAAATATTCCAAAGCACTTCTCATACAATCATTTACTTTAAATTGAAATCATTTTCATTTCAAACAAAAACTCATTTTAATATGTTGAAAAAAAAAGGCAAGCTTCAAAAAAAAACAACCATAAAAACAAAACTTCAAATTTGTAAGGCTATTTCATATCCATTGCTGGTCCACTTTCATGTACACATACAAAATAATGCTGGATCATGGCATTAGGAAAACGTAACAGCAATTTCTCAAGTCAACACAGCAAATTATAAGTGAATCTTGAAACAATCTTTTACTTTAGGCGTAACAACTGAGCTTGCAGCGGGGCGGGGCGGGGCGGGGCGGGGGGAGCGAACCAATATGAGGGAATTACCTGCTTGACCTTGTCCTCACTAATATGCCTATCCATGATAGCATTGATAGGAGTGACGACCTTATTTTCCTCATGGAGATCAAGACCAGTCTTCACACGGAAGGCGCCCTCCATCGTGTCGTGCGGCATTATCACCGTGCTGAATGGGACGGTTTAAGAACAGATCAAACAGCTCAGAATTGGGCATCCAAGTGACGCTGTGGCCCATCAGTCGCAGCAGAACTTTATACAACCACAATCTGTAACCTCACGTCCCTCCAGAGGACCGACCCTGTTTCAATGAAGCATGTAGAAGAGCATGCTGGGAGCAGCAACACCAATATGTTAAAAAGAGCTGCCAAACTGATCAAGCTGTATCTCATAACTAGATGCATGCTGAACGGTGGAAGCAGCATGCTAAGCGATCCTACAACCAACAGAACAGGTCAAAGCTCTGCAGACCAGCCACATCTCATTGTGAAAGAGCAATGGACAATTACGCAAGCAAGAACAACCCCCTCCTCAATGAAGGGCGAGCCCAACACGAGTGCAAAAGATAAGGCTGAAGCATTCATAATTATTTTCAGTTTGAAACACCAAGTGGATGATCCTTCTCCGTCTCCTTCTGATGACCCCGACCACCACAGATGCAATTCAATTCACTCTGTGTCATCAAGAAATGGTTGACTTCATTGGACATATCAAAGTCCACCATCCATGACAAAATACCAACTGTAGCTTTGAAGACCTGTGCTCCAGAATTCGCCACACCCCCTAACTAAGCTGTTCCAGTACAGCTACAAAACCAACATCTACCCAACAATGTGGAACACTGCCCAGGTGTATCATGACCACAAAAATCAGAAAACATCCGACCATGCCAATTACCGACCCATCAGCCTACTCGGAATCAGCAGCAAAATTCTGGAAGGAATCGTCGACAGTGCTATCAAGTGGCACTCACCGATCACTCGCTCAATGATACACAATTTGGATTTTGCCAGAATCACTCGACTCCAAACATGGACACAAGAGCTGAATTCCAGAGCTGAGGTAAGATTGACTGACTTTGATATCAAAGTAGCATCCGACAATGTGGGACCAAGAAGCCCCAGTAAAACTCAAGTCAATGGGAATCAGGGGAAAAATACTCCAGTGGCTGGAATCATACATGACACAAAAAGATGATGGTTGTGGTTGATGGGGGTCATCTCAGCTCCTCAACGTCCTAGGCCGAACTTTCTTCAGCTGCTTCATCATGACTTCCCTCTATCACAAGGTCAGAAGTGGGGGTGTTTGCTGATGGTTGCCGTGTTCAGTTCCATTTGTAATTCCTCAGATAATGAAGCAGTCCATACCCATATGCCATCATCATAGGCAGTCCCTCGGAATTGAGGAAGACTTGCTTCCACTCTGAAAAGGAGTTCTCAGGTGACTGAACAATCCAATACGAAAACCACCGTCTGTCACAGGTGGAACAGATAGTCGTTGAGGGAAGGGGTGGGTGGGACTGGTTTGCCGCACATTCCTTCCGCTGCCTGCGCTTGTGGTTTCTGCATGCTCTCAGCGATGAGACTCAAGGTGCTCAGCGCCCTTCCGGATGCACTTCCTCCATTTAGGGCAGTCTTTGGCCAGGGACTCCCAGGTGTCGGTGGGGATGTTGCATTTTATCAGGGAGGCTTTGAGGGTGTCCTTGAAACGCTTCCTCTAACCACCTGGAGCTCGCTTGCTGTGAAGGAGTGCCGAGTAGAGCGCTTGTGTCAGTCATGCGATCAATGTGGCCCGCCCAGCGGAGCTGATCGAGTGTGGTCAGTGCTTCAATGCTGGGGATGTTGGCCTGGTCAAGGACGCCAACATTGGTGCATCTGTCCTGCCCACATGCAGCAAGACGTGGACAACATGCAAGCTTGGGCTGATAAGTAGCAAGAAACATTTGAGCCACACAAGTGTCAGGCAACAATGACCATCTTCAACAAGAGAGAGCCCAATCACCTCACGTTGATGTTCAATGGCATTACTATCACAACAGATGTATGGAAACACCATCACCTCCAAGTCACACACCATTCTGATTTGGACATATATGGCCGTTCCTTTGTCGCTGGGTCAAAATTTTGTAACTCCCTACCCAACAGCATTGTGGGAGTACCTTCACTGAATGTTCAGTTCAAGAGCTGGCCGACTAGCACCTTCTCTAGAGTAATTAGAGATGAGTAATACATGTCAAGCTTGTCAGCAACACCCACATCACAAGAATTAATTTAAAAAGAGTACAGCAGTTTAACTTAACAGTTAATTGGGAGAGATCAACATCACAGGTTCAGTTCTTCTGCTCCACATCTCAGTACATAAGAACATAAGAAACAGGAGGACTAGTAGGTCATATGGCCCCTCGAGCCTGCTCCGCCATTCAATAAGATCATGGCTGACCCGATCATGGACCCGGGTCCACTTCCCTGCCCGCTCCCCATAATCCCTTATTCCCTTATCGGTTAAGAAACTGTCTATCTCTATCTTAAATTTATTCAATGTCCCAGCTTCCACAGCTCTCAGGCAGCGAATTCCACAGATTTACAACCCTCTGAGAAGAAATTCCTCCTCATCTCAGTTTAAAATGGGCGGCCCCTTATTCTAAGATTATGCCCTCCAGTTCTAGTCTCCCCGATCAGTGGAAACATCCTCTCTGCATCCACCTTGTCAATTCCCCTCATAATATTGTACATTTCGATAAGATCACCTCTCATTCTTCTGCATTCCAATGAGTCGAGGCCCAACCTACTCAACCTTTCCTCATAAGTCAGCCCCCCTCATCTCCGAAATCAACATAGGGAACCTTCTCTGAACTGCCTTCAAAGCAAGTATATCCTTTCTTAAATATGGAAACAAAAACTACACGCAGTATTCCAGGTGTGGCCTCACCAATACCCTATATAACTGTATCAAGACTTCTCTGCTTTTATACTCCATCCCCTTTGCAATAAAGGCCAAGATTCCATTGGCCTTCCTGATCACTTGCTGTACCTGCATACTAACCTTTTGTGTTTCATGCACCAGGACCCCCAGGTCCCGCTGTACTACAACACTTGGCAATTTTTCTCCATTTAAATAACAACTTGTTCTTCCATTTTTTTCTGCCAAAGTGCATGACCTCACACTTTCCAACATTATACTCCATCTGCCAAATTTTTACCCACTCACTTAGCCTGTCTATGTCCTTTTGCAGATTTTGTGTGTCCTCCTCACACATTGCTTTTCCTCACATCTTTGTATCGTCAACAAACTTGGCCATGTTATGCTCAGTCCCTTCTTCAAAGTCGTTAATATAGATTGTAAATAGTTGGGGTCCCAGCACTGATCCCTGCGGCACCCATGCAACCCGAAAATGAACCATTTATCCCGACTCTGTTTTCTGTTAGTTAGCCAATTCTCTATCCATGTTAATATATTACCCCCAACCCCATGAACTTTTATCTTGTGCAGTAACCTTTTATGTGGCACCTTGTCAAATGCCTTCTGGAAGTCCAAATACACCACATCCACTGGTTCCCCTTTATCCACCCTGTCCGTTACATCCTCAAACAATTCCAGCAAATTTGTCAAACATGACTTGGACATAGACAGGCTAAGTGAGTGGGCAAAAATTTGGCAGAAATATAGAAAATAGGTGCAGGAGTAGGCCATTCGGCCCTTCGAGCCTGCACCACCATTCAATAAGACCGTGGCTGATCATTCCCTCAGTACCCCTTTCCTGCTTTCTCTCCATACCCCTTCATCCCCTTAGCCGTAACGGCCATAGCTAACTCCCTCTTGAATATATCCAATGAACTGGCATCAACAACTCTCTGCGGTAGGGAATTCCACAGGTTAACAACTTTCTGAGTGAAGAAGTTTCTCCTCATCTCAGTCCTAAATGGCCTACCCCTTATCCTAAGACTGTGTCCCCTGGCTCTGGACTTCCCCAACATCGTGAACAATCTACCCGCATCTAACCTGTCCAGTCCCGTCAGAATCTTCTGTGTTTCTATGATATCCCCTCTCATCCTTCTAAACTCCAATGTATAAAGGGTCAGTTGATCCAGTCTCTACTTATATATCAGTCCAGCCATCCCGGGAATCAGTCTGGTGAACCTTCGCTGCACTCCCTCAATAGCAAGAACGTCCTTCCTCAGATTAGGAGACCAAAACTGAACACAATATTCCAGATGAGACCTCACCAAGGCCCTTTACAACTGCAGTAAGACCTCCCTGCTCCTATACTCAAATCCCCTAGTTATGAAGGTCAACATACCACAAGGTCCTGTACAACTGCAGTAAGACCACCCTGCTCCTATACTCAAATCCCCTAGTTATGAAGGCCAACATACCATTTGCCTTCTTCACTGCCTGCTGTACCTGTATGCAAACTTTCAATGACTGATGTACCATATCACCCAGGTCTCGTTGGCAGATGGAGTATAATGTTGGAAAGTGTGAGGTCATGCACGTTGGCAGAAAAACAAAGAGCAAATTATTATTTAAATGGCTAAAGGTTACCAAGTGCCGCAATACAGCGGGACCTGGGGGTCCTTGTGCATGAAACACAAAAGGATAGGATGCAGGTACAGCAAGTGATCAGGAAGGCCAATGGTATCTTGGCCTTTATTGCAATGGGGATGGATTATAAAAGCAGGGAAGTCTTGCTACAGCTAAATAAGGTATTGGTGAGGCCGCACCTGGAATACTGCGGGCAGCTTTATTTCCATATTTTCGAAAGGATATACTTGCTTTGGAGGCAGTTCAGAGAAGGTTCACTAGGTTGATTCTGAGGATGAGGGGGTTGACTTATGAGGAAAGGTTGAGTAGGTTGGGCCTCTACTCATTGGAATTCAGAAGAATGAGAGGTGATCTTATCGAAACAGATAAGATTATGAAGGGGCTTGACAAGGTGGATGCAGAGAGGATGTTTCCACTGATGGGGGAAGACTAGAACTCGAGGGCACGATCTTAGAATAAGGAGCCACCCATTTAAAACAGAGATGAGGAGAAATTTCTTCTGAGGGTTGTGGATCTGTGGAATTCACTGCCTCAGAGAGCTGTGGATGCTGGGACATTGAATAAATTTAAGACAGAAATAGACAGTTTCTTAAACGATTCGGGGATAAGGAGTTATGGGGAGCGGACGGGCAAGTGGATCAAATCAGCCATGAACTTATTGAATGGCAGAGCAGGCTCGACGGGCCCTATGGTCGATGCCTGTTCCTATTTCTTATGTTCTTATATACCAGTAGAAACTTTTGCTACCTGTTTTTATATTTCATGCGAGTTTACTTTCTTTGGGCTCAATTTTGGCCAGGAGTTGCTCCGTTTTTTTTTGGAGTAACCTGCTTTTTCTGGCGTAACTTAAAAATCCCCACTTTCCCCAATCAATTTGCATCAGCGTAACTCACTTGTTACTTTTTTTTTTTTAAGGTTATTTTTTCTCAAAATGGGGCGTTACCAGCCATGTACGCCAGTTCTGTCCATTTACGCAACTTTGGCCAGCTAATAGTTACTCCAGTTCTACTTATGGCCAGCGTATGTGGCCACTTGAGAAAACCCTTGAGGAGAGTTAAAGAAATCGGCGCAGCTAGGCACATCAGAGGCCATTCAACCTAGGATAGGGGCGGGAAGCGGCGAGGACCTGCACCTAAACCAACCTTAGCAATGTTTGCAAACAAAAACTAACAAATCTGTAAGAAATAAAAAATTGAATTCCTACCTTCATCTTCAAACGACAATTTACCTTTCTGCACTCAGCCCGGGAAGACAGCAGGCCAGTGCGGGAGGCCACTCGGCCTGGGCTCGGGATGGACAACGCACCGGGAGGCCACTCGGCCAGGGCTTGGGGTGGGCAGGAGAACTGATAGAAATCACCGGCAGATAGGAGCACTATCAGTTCTCCTGCCCACCCCTAGCCCAACAAAGGAGGCAGAATTTATGAGATAGACAATTTTACCTTAAGGAACCCCAGTTTCAATGAGAGATAACAAGAGCAACACAGATTCAAAGAGAGGGAATTATGTAAATTCAGCACCAATGAGATAGCAAAATAGCGGCAGGGAGAAACAGGACAAGGCTGACGAGAGGGATGTTGACCAATTGGGACTGTTGCAGACTCGCAGTGCTACAACGCGTGCGAGGACATCATGAATCACCACTGCGCATGTGCAGACGTCCTGGCACATTTTCCAGCGCAGAACGACTGGCCACGCTGCGCGACTGCAGTGAAGAGGCCAGACACCGGCCAAAGTTCCAACATTTTTTTTTCGTCTCACCTGGGAACGTACATAAGTGGCACAACTCCGGTAAGTGCGCCGAAAAACGGGCTCAGCCAAAATTGAGCCCTTTGTCTATCTTCCCTTAATTACTTTTTTAGTCATTCTTTGCTGGCTTTTAAAAGCTTCCCAATCTTCTGTCCTCCCACTAGTTTTGTTATGCCCTTGTTTTTAATTGGATACCATCCTTTATTTCTTTAGTTAGCCACAGATGGCTATCTTTTCTTTTGCACCCTTTTCTCCTCACTGGAATATATTTTTCTTGAGAGTTATGAAATATCTCTTTAAATGTATGCAAGCCACAGTGCTGACATAACACATCAACTACCAGCATCTAAAGACCAGTTATGCCCGAAAGGTGAGGTAAGAAAGTTGGCTCTCAGGTTCTAATAATCACTGACCCCAACATTTTTATAGGTTCAGCATTACACCATTTCTTTTGTATTCTGTACCCCGATTTACAAAAGCTAGGATTCCATATACTCCACATTTAAAGAAAAACAGCTTTATCACTTTGCCCACCTATTTTTATCCATCATAGGCAGTCCCTCGGAATCGAGGAAGACTTGCTTCCACTCCTCAAGTGAGTTCTTTGGTGGCTGAACAGTCCAATACGAGAGCCACAGACTCTGCCACAGGTGGACAGATAGTCGTTGAGGGAAGGGGTGGGTGGGACTGGTTTGCCGCACGCTCTTTCCGCTGTCTGCGCTTGATTTCTGCATGCTCTTGGCATGAGTGGAGACTCGAGGTGCTCAGCGCCCTCGTGGATGCACTTCCTCCACTTAGGACGGTCTTGGGCCAGGGACTCCCAGGTGTCAGTGGGGATGTTGCACTTTGTGAGGGAAGCTTTGAGGGTGTCCTTGTAGCGTTTCTGAGGAAGGACGTTCTTGCTATTGAGGGAGTGCAGCGAGGGTTCACCAGACTGATTCCCGGGATGGCAGGACTGACATATGAGGAGAGGCTGAATCGACTGGGCCTTTATTCACAGGAGTTTAGAAGAATGAGAGGGGATCTCATAGAAACATATAAAATTTTGACGGGACTGGACAGGTTAGATGGAGGAAGGATGTCCCCGATGTTGGGGAAGTCCAGAACCAGGGGACACAGTCGAAGGATAAGGGGTAAGCCATTTAGGACTGAGATGAGGAGAAACTTCTTCACTCAGAGTTGCTAACCTATGAAATTCCCTACCATAGAAAGTTGTTGATGCCAGTTAGTTAGATATATTCAAGAGGGAGTTAGATATGGCCCTTACGGCTAAAGGGATCAAGAGGTATTGAGAAAGCAGGAAAGGGGTACTGAGGTGAATGATCAGCCATGATCTTATTGACTGGTGGTGCAGGCTCAAAGGTTCGAATGTCCTTCTCCTGCACCTATTTTCTACATTTCTATGCCCACCTTTGGCTCGTTTGCCGTGGAGGAGCTGAGAGTACATCTCTATCCAAATCGCGATGTCTCTCTTCTACTCCTTTAAAGTTTTGACATTAAATGTCATTCTCGTCATTCTCACTCCAAAAATGCTTAAGAAATAAGAAATAGGAGCAGGAGTAACCATTCGGCCCCTCGAGATTGCTCCTCCAGTCAGTAAGACCATGGCTGATCTTATATCTCACCTGCACTTTCCTGGCCGTTTCCCATATCTATATTTAAAAAAACTTAATTGGGGGTGTTTCCCCATTGTTGCCGATGCGCAATAAAACATTATTCATTTATAAAGAGCAGTTTTACTACAAATACTTAGGAAACCTTTGCTGGTTATGTTTAAGATCGTAATAAAGCTCTTCAAAACCTGGGCCTCACTAATTTCTTGAATACACACCCTGGCATCGTAACAAACGTCAAGTCATGGTTCAAAGAACGGTAACACAGTTCAATTAAGAAGCTTTCATAGGTAACAGGAGAATACAGATAAGATAGGGCAAAATATACCAAACGGTGTACGATTACTGAAACTCAAATTAAAGTTTGGCCAACATTAGTTCATTTTAATTCATGTTTATTTTTCTTCTACTTTCCCAATGTGCACGATATACTCACAGTAACAGGTTCCTTTCAGTGGATTGCCCTGGTATCGTGTTTCAACATCGCATCTGGAAGCGAATTTGATACAGTTTAATCAACATAATCATGAATTTTCTCCCATTTATTTTATTTTGCATTGTAATTATAGGAAATTTATGTATTTGTAAACTTTTTACTCTCCAAGCATAGAAAGCAACAGATCCTGTAACCAGAGGGATGGAATATAAAGGGAGAAAGTTTTGCCACAGCTGTACAAAGTCCTGGTTCGATCACATCTGGAGTGCTGTGTACATTTCAAGCACCGTGCCGTAGAAAGGATATATTGGACTTGGAAGGAATGCAGCACAGATTCCCAGAATGTTACAAGGCCTCCAAGGGTTAGATTATGAGATTTTATATACATATATATATATATATATACACACACATGGGCCTTACGCTTAACATCGGTAAGACAAAGGTCCTCCACCAGCCTGTCCTCGCCGCACAGCACTGTCCACAGTCATCAAGATTCATGGCGCGGCCCTCGGCAACATGGACCACTTATCATACCTCGGGAGGCTCTTATCAACGAGAGCAGACATTGATGCGGAGATTCAACATTGCCTCCAGTGCAGCCTTTGGCCGCCTGAGGAAAAGAGTGTTCGAAGACCAGGCCCTCAAATCTACCACCAAGCTTATGATCTACAGGGCTGTAGTAATACCCGCCCTCCTGTATGGATCAGAGGCATGGACGATGTACAGAAGACACCTCAAGTCGCTGGAGATATATCACCAACGATGTTTCCGCAAGATCCTGCAAATCCCCTGGGAGGACAGGTGCACCAACATCAGTGTCCTCATCCAGGCTAACATCCCCAGCATTGAAGCACTGACCACACTCGATCAGCCTCGCTGGGCAGGTCACATAGTTCATATGCCAGACACAAGACTCCCTAAGCAATTGCTCTATGTGGAGCTCCTTCACGGCAAACGAGCCAAAGGTGGGCAGCGGAAACGTTACAAGGACATCCTCAAAGCCTCCCTGATAAAGTGCAACATCACCACTGACACCTGGAGACCCTGGCCAAAGACTGCCGGAGATGAAGAAAGTGCATCCAGGAGGGCATTGAGTTCTTGGAATCTCAACGCCGCGAGCGTGAAGAGGTCAGGCGCAGGCAGCGGAAGGAGCGTGTGGTAAATCAGTCCCACCCCCCGCCTCCCCACCCCCCTTCCCCCGACGAATGTCTGTCCCGTCTGTGGCTCCCGTATTGGACTGTTCGGCCACCAAAGAACTCACTTTAGGAGTGGAAGCAAGTCTGCCTCGGTTCCGAGGGACTGCCTATGATGATGATATAAACAAGGCTTGTATTCCCTGGAATATAGATTAAGGGGTGATTTGATTGAGGTTTTCAGGAATTTGGAAGGAATTGATAGGGTAGTCAGAGAGAAACTTTTTCCACTGGCGGGAGAGTCTCGGGTGACATATCCAGGCCATTCAGGAAAGTTAGGAAACACTTCTTCATGCAAAGGGAGGTAAAAGTTTGGAACTCTCTCCCACAAACAGTAGATGCTCGCTCAATTAATCATTTTAAATCAGAGATTGATAGCTTTTTCTAACCAAGGGTATAGAAGAATATGGAACAAAATTAGGTGGCCGGAGTTAAGATCAGCCATGATTTTACTGAATGACACAACAGGCTGAATGGCCGACTCCTGTTTCTCTGGTAGATTACTCGTGAAACACCAGTGGCCCAGCTCATAGGGAGTCAGAGGATGCACGTAACATACTTATTATGAGGGCTATTAATTTATGATTGAAAGTGAAATTGCACAGTGCAGTAGAACAGCCAGAAGGAGGATCCTGCGCCATAAAGTGATGTATCATAAATATTGCACTGACAAACCCCAGTCAATAGCCTATATACTGAAAGGGCAATAGACGGCCGCCACTACTGAAGTGATGAAAATCGGGGATAAGCAAGATGCCAGAACTGGAGCAGCGTAGAGATCTCGACGAGTTGTGAAGCTGAAGGTTACAGATAGGGAGGTTTCTGTATGGAGTGAACTGCAAAATACCAAAACTCTAAGATATGTAGTGCCATTCCATTTGCTAAAAAAAAACACCAATGTATTAACGCTTTTTACAGACAGCTATATTTCCCTATAATGGAATCAAGTTATGTGATTGTGTCCCACTTCATGGAAATTGGAAAGGAGTGGTTTGTTTGCACTGAATTTTATGCCCTTTAAGTCCAGGTTACACAGCAAAATGTTAGTAAATATAAGGAAGATGCTCAAAAGTGCAGATAGGAGGCACATTCTTACAGTAAGGGGTTAACCATGGACGTAATGTATGAATAAGTCCAAAAAAAGGATGGTTTCTAAAACATTAAGTGACAAAAGATAGGTCAAGAAACTGGTCAAGAAAGCCAGAATAGAAAATCGGGTTTAGATAGTCAAGTATATTAAAAAGATATGTCAAGCATTTTTATAAATATATATTGACAGGAAGCAGGTAGAAAAGAAAATGTTCGGATCATTGAAAGATCCCAAAAGTGGCATGATGTCAAGGAGTCAATGCATGGCCAATATACGAACTGAATCCTTCTCTAACAAAGGAGGCCATTTGTTGGCACAATAAATTTCTGGTGGATTGGGGGAACGAATTACTAAAACAAATAAAAAATTCCGCTATGGCAGTCACTGTCAGACTGAGAAAATGTAAAGGGAAATAAGGCAGCAGGACTTCATACCGGGCACTCACACTATTGCCCGGTCAACTCGGTCACAACAAAGTCACAATCTTTAAGCATTATAAACAGGAGTTGTGGATTGACAAACAGCTATCAAAGCAGCAATCTTTCCAAAGGAGCAGAGGGACAGGCCACTTAACCCAACATCTCCCGTCGGTGAACTATTAGATGGTATTCTGAGATCATTGAAAACCTAGTTAGATATTGGAGGGAGGTCTTGCCTTAAAAATTTATTGGAGTCGTTTGAGGAAATGGCAGACCTTGCTGTCGACAAAAATTCTGTAGATGTTCACAGTCCATAAGGTAGGAGGATACGGATTAGAAAGCAAGCTTGAGGTAGCTAAAGCAGAGAAACCAAAGAGTGACAATGAATGAAGTTGCGTTCATATGGCAAAGGGTCACGAATAGGCTACCATAGGGACCAGTAGGGGGACCATAGCTGGAGAATGTAGACAGATTATTTGGAGCTGGATACAGAAACAAAAAAAGGCCTAAAATTTGAGGTTGATTTCTAAGGAAATAATTAAATTGAACCTGTATGTTCGAGATTGCCACAAACTCTAGAACCAAGGAATATGAGGGACTTTCAAAAGAGCGACTGCTCAGACAGTTTAGATTTAACTACTTTACACACAGGGTGCTTCTCAACTCCCGCTTCCTGCAACTGTGTCTCATTTGCAGGGGGTTCTACAGAAACCGGCTATTATTATTTGAAGCCTTATACAAGTGACCACTTTTAACTTTACCTGTGAAGAATGGACACTACTATTGAAGTACTCATGAGTATTAATAGTAATGGGTATTACTATTGAATTTGCTTCCAGATCATGTGAAACAGACTGCCCAGGGAGGTATTGGAGGTGGAGAATTTGGAAGACTTTGAGAGAGAATTGAATAGTTATTTGAAGCAACAAATGTTTTGAGAGACACTAGAGTGTTTCTGGTCTGTAGTTTCCCATGTTTCTATGTCAACTGGTTTGATTATATTAGGAGGGAAGTCCAGGGATCTGGGAGCAGTGGGATAGAGGTGATGGGATGTTCGAGGAAGAGTAGGGATGTTGCGATCGAGGAGTAATGAACAAGGAATTCTCTGAGTCTAGCAGTAGTGGGGACAGCTTTAGGAAATAAGGAAATCAAGTGTTGGAACTGTAGAAGTGGTTTCTGTAAAAATTCTTCGTGTCTTAATAAATGTGCTTTCAAGAACTTAAAACCGGTTCCTGAGTTATGGCTGGAAATTAGGCAATACGGCATTTCTGGGTAATGCGAGATTAGGAATGAAAAGGTGGAAAAGTTCACTAGCACTCAGGACAAGAGGGACTGTCAATTGAGACCAGGAGGGAGCAGGAAGGAGGAAAGGACAGCAGAGATCAGGATAGTAGGAGCTAGTGAGGCAGTAACAATTCATTTCAGGTGAGAAACCTGATCTTTACATGTCTCAAGTGGGTGGACCCATTAGAGAAATGACACCACAGGAGAGCTGAAGTGAATGAAACACTCAGATAGGTGCACACTGCCAAAAGCAATACTGTGTGTGATACAGATTAGATAAGGGTGGGGGAGAAAATAGAGCTTGCATTGATTTATATAATGGCCCTGAAATTCCGGTCAGAAGTTTCCCCACAGGCTATTGCCACTGACTGAAGAATTTTTACAAATTTGCCCAGTGGTCCAGGAGGCATAAAAACATAGAAAATAGGTGCAGGAGTAGGCCATTCGGCCCTTCGAGCCTGCACCACCATTCAATAAGATCATGGCTGATCATTCACCTCAGTACCCCTTTCCTGCTTTCTCTCCATACCCCTTGATCCCTTTAGCCGTAAGGGCCATTTCTAACTCCCTCTTGAATATATCCAACGAACTGGGATCAACAACTCTCTGCGGTAGGGAATTCCACAGGTTAACAACTCTGAGTGAAGAAGTTTCTCCTCATCTCAGTCCTAAATATCCTTAGACTGTGACCCTTGGTTCTGGACTTCCCCAACATCGGGAACATTTTTCCTGCAACTAACCTGTCCAATCCTGTCAAAATTTTATATGTTTCGATGAGATCTCCTCTCATCCTTACGATTCTGGTTGGGTGGCCTTCTCCTCTTGTGCTGCGAAGCGCACTCCCGTCTTCCAGGTTCCCACGCAAAAGGTGCAGTCACGTGTGACTGCTCAGCCAATCAGGTACAGTATTCTCAATTAATAGCAATGACAACTCCGTTTCTACGAGTTCTCATTGCTATTAATTGAGAAAAAAAACAAACATCACCAAATAAAAAATACACCTCACATAATTAAAATTAATTGAAATTAAAGTTAATAAATATCTTCGAGAATTTTTTTTCCCAAGTTTTTTAAAATTATGGTTCAACATAAGTTTAACATAATGGGCAGGGTTTTTAAAAAGTGTATTTTTTATATTTTAAGTGTTTTAAGACTCTTACGCCTGTAACAATAGGCTCTGCGCCTGCTTTTATCAGGCGCAAGAGTTTTGAGGACATTTGCTGGGCAAGATACGGGTAAACACAGTAATTTTGCCCTTGCAAATGTCCTCATGCCCGACATGCGGATGATCTGTCGAGCTGGGGCTTGATAGATTGGAAAAGTTGGTTTTCAGCGCATGCGCATTGTGCATGGATAACCGGCTTTTGCGATGCCTTCCTGTACACACTCCGGACGGACCCGGCAAGGCCGGGATTTCTGGGCCAGTGCCTTTCATACCCTTGGGATGTCCCCAAGTGCTGTATAGCCAATACATTAGTTTTGAAGTTTAGTCAGTGCTGTCTTGTAGGCAAATACAGAAGCTAATTTTTGCACACAGCCAAGTACCACAAACAGCAACAAGATAATCTGCTTTGCCAATCCTGGTTAAAGCATGAACGTTGCCAAGATATGGAGCGAACTCGGTTCTTCTTTGAATCGTCCCGTGTCATCTTTTACACCCAAGAAACAGTTTCCACTGGCAAAAGCGGCGGTAACCAGGGGAGAGATCGAAGATAATTCGTAAAAAAAGAGGGGAGGTGAGCAGAATTTTTTTACTTAGTGGTTTACGATGATCTCGAATGCCCAGCCTAGAAGAGTGCTGGAAGCAAATTAAATAGTAACACAAGTGCCCATTCTTCAGTTACATTCAAAGAGGCTTTAAGTAATAGCCGGATTCTGACGAACCCCCCGCATGGCACATAATTGTGGGGAGCGGGAATTGAGAAGAAAATATTTTATCCGTGCTCTCAGAAGGTACCAAGACTCGAGATTAGCTCTCAGGCTGGTTCAAAGTCACAGTCACCGTTGCTTCAAATGGAATTGCTCTGTGCTATTGTAGACAGGAATAATCTCTTGTGGGCACAGAAGGGATGGTTTCTATGCTGCTGAGAAAATGAACACTGAACTCTGCATCCCCAATTTTCTCTTCTCTTCTTCTGAGGCTCCAAATGGAGTACCAGCAGAGCTGCCCTCTGGGGACCTTGTCCAAGGAGGCATTCATCAGGCATGAGCCAGGAGAGAGAGAAAACATTCAACTTGCAGCACAATCAAAATCAATCTTTCTCTCCTTCAAGGTCCACACACAAATACACTTTCCATAAGGAGGGGGTGCATCATATGGTGGGGACTGAGGCTCACAGATTGATTTTCAGTCTGTGCTGAGTGAGTTCGCTCTAGGCAAGGAGACAGTCAAGAGTGCTATAATTAGCAAGCCTTTCTGGTCTCGGGAGCAAGGGTCAAGGTAATAGCTAAAATGGATTAATAAATTGATGACATACCACCTCAAGCTCTGGAGTGGAGAGTGATGCTTGGCTAGCAATCATCTATTTTTCCCCCCATAATGGATATTCCACAATCATCATCGGCAGTCCCTCGGAAGCGAGGAAGACTTGCTTCCACTCTAAAAGTGAGTTCTCAGGTGACTGAACAGTCCAATACGGGAATTACAGTCTCTGTCACAGGTGCGACAGATAGTCATTGAAGGAAAGGGTGGGTGGGTAGTCTCGTTTGCCGCACGCTCCTTCTGTTGCCTGTTCTTGTTTTCTGCATGCTCTTGGTGACGAGACTCGAGGTGCTCAGCGCCCTCCCGGATTCACTTCCTCCACTTAGGGCGGTCTTTGGCCAGGGATTATCAGGTGTCGGTGGGGATGTTGCACTTTATCAAGGAGACTTTGAAGGTGTCCTTGAAACGTTTCCTCTGCCTACCTGGGGCTCGCTTGCCGTGTAGGAGTTCGAGTAGTATTTGCTTTGGGAGTCTTGTGAGGCATGAGGACAATGTGGCCCGTCCAACGGAGCTGGTCGAGTGTGGTCAGTGCTTCGATGCTGGCCTGATCGAGGACACTAACTTTAGTGCGTTTATCTTCCACAGGATTTGCAGGATCCTGCGAAGACATCGTTGGTGGTATTTCTCCAGCAATTTGAGGTGTCTACTGTATATGGTCCACGACTGTGAACCATACAGGAAGGCGGGTATCACTACAGCCCTGTAGACCATAAGCTTGGTGCTGGATTTGAGGGCCTGATCTTCAAACACTCTCTTCCTCAGGTGACTGAAGGCTGTGCTGACACACTGGAGGCGGTGTTGAACCTCGTTGACGATATCTGCCCTTGCTGATAGTAGGCTCCCGATGTATGGAAAGTGGTCCACGTTGTCCAGGGCCGTGCCGTGGATCTTGATGACTGGGGGGCAGTGCTGTGTGGTGGGGTCAGGTTGGTGGAAGACCTTAGCCTTACGGATGTTTAGTGCAAGGCCCATGCTTTCATACGCCTCAGTGAAGTTGTTAACGATGGCTTGGAGTTCAGCCTCTGAATGTGCATAGACGCAAGCGTCATCCGCGTACTGTAGTTCAACAACAAAGGATGGGACGTCCACAGTATATCCATGCCGACTGTTACGCATGTAGCTCGCTCTGCACTGACCATAAAGACAAATTTTTAAAAATAGAACTTCTTGGATTACATAATTTTAACCTGATTGTACGATCTTTAATTATTTTTGCTGGTATTTCTGTTTTAGAATAAAGCCTTAATATCAAATACAGAAGTCCATAATAGATGCTTAACACAACATGGAGTAAGATTGAATCATGTAACAAAGCATCTTAAATTGTGGCAAGAAATGTATTGAATATCCTACCGCATTTTGTGTATCTCAGAACAACAGATGCCTGTAGTTTATGAGGGATTATTTTTAAATTACTCTCCAAACACTCAATTTGATTGCGTTAGCTTGCTCATTAATTGAAAATGTCATGGTCACAAAGTGGAACTGAAATATATGGAAATTTTATAGCAGCCATAAACCTCCACCAAAAGCAGTGTGCACATAAAAAGCACTGAATGTAACTTACAACTGACACTTGTCGCCTTTGATTCCTTTAGTCGTGCAGAAGCATTTTCCTGTCTGGGTATTGCAGATGGATGCATGTCCATTGCACTTGCAGGCTTGGGAAGCAAACAAAATCAAAAATACAGCAAGTGAAACATTACAAATACAAACCTTCATCTTTTCTTACTGCACATTAGCTCAAAGACATTAATTTACTTGGGGGCCTTTTATTACCATGTTACCTGCAACTTCGGGAAAGGACCCACTGTTGCACCAATATAACAGTTCCATTTCTCTCACCAGCTTCATGAAATGGAAAATGCATGGAGAATTGTGGGCCATTTCATGTCTGGGTTGAGGTTGCCCCAGTTCATCTCATCTTTCAGGCAGCGAGCAGAATGTTGGATCAGTCTGAACTGGATTCAATTTGTGAACAGTGATGAAAGGACAGTGAGCCAACACATTACACCACCCAGTAAGACATGGTAATGTCTTAATCTGCTCGAATACATCATGGTCGAGCAGAGAAGGCTCCCCACAGTTTCAAGAGTGCAACTGAAATGGCCATGAGTTATTTCTATTCAATCATGACATGATGCCACGGAAAGGATCGATGCCATAATTTATTGGTCAAGCGAGCATCTGATTAAAACTGCCATGGAGGGACCAGATAAAACCCAGTTACTTCCCCAAAAGAGGGGAGACCACTGCTTTCACATTTCCTCAGCCGGCATTTAGATCATCCACCCAGCCTTTCAACTCAGGAATGTGCATGACACAGAAGGGACGATTCTGCAGAAAGGACGATTCTGCAGAAAGGATTCCGCAATGTGGTGCAAAGTGTACCAGCAGGAAGGACAGAATCACCATTAGAGAGATTTCAGTGAGGAAAGGAAACAGAAAGCTCAAAGTCAAAGCTTTTCGATATCGCCTTTTTCACCCAGACTGGGTGCTCGTGTAGTCTGAATGTCCTATTGAGGAGTGCCATGGAAAATGCCCTCATTCTTGCATTCTGGTTTGCTGTCTTTACCCATCACGAGTCCGAACCAAATGCCTTGACCATGAGGTTGAGTTGCCACCAAATTCTCCCCTTTCATTTCCACTGCTTCCTCAGAGGAAAAACTTCTGTCAAGTGTTCTGATTTCTGCTTCTCGTCACGCTTCTTTACGGTGCCGTGGTATCGTCCTTAATCAGTTCGTAATTAGTTTTCATCGACAACAAATTTTCTAAATTTGATCGAACTGATGGGAAGCGTCTTCAACCAGCTTTCTACATACCATGGAACAGAGTCCCCTGCTTGGCATCACTATAGCAGCCAGAAGTAACCCCGGTGGAAGGCTAAAGCTAACAGCGAGACTGTGCTCAGGAAACCTCGAGTGACAATGGACCGACAGCTGCAAGGGCTAGCGGATGGTAGAGCATGACATCAAGGCCTTGTGACATCTATAGTGAGCCTGGTTATTACTGATCAGTACACACCATGACTTCCACCTTTCTTTCAATAAAACCACACGTGGAAGAATAAAAATTTACTTTCAAGCAGTCACAATGGATTTCTCATTTCAAACCACAATGCGAATATCTGAAAAAACACCTTTTCCCTTCAATTAAAAAGTGAGCTGAAGTGTCTAATTTAACAATGGTCTATAACTCTAATTTTGTGAGGCCTGATGATGCACCTAGGTTATAAGAACATAAGAAACATAATAGGAGCAGGAGGCATTTCGCCCCTTGAGCCTGCTCCGCCATTCAAGAAGATCATGGCTGATCTGATCATGGACCCAGCTCCACGTCCCTGTCCGCTTCCCATAACCCATTACTCCCTTATCGCTCAAACATTTATCTATCTCCGCCTTACATATATTCAATGACCCAGCCTCCACAGCTCTCTGGAGCAGAGAATTCCATAGATTTACAACCCGTTGAGATGAAATTTCTCATCTCAGTTTTAACTGGGCGACTCCTTATTCTGAGATTATGTCCCCTAGTTTCAGTTTCCCGAGTGGAAATATCCTCTCTGCATCCACCTTGGCGAGCCCTCCCATTATCTTATATGATTCGATAAGATCACTTCTCATTTTTCTGAACTCCAATGTGTATAGGCCCAACATACTCAACCTATCTTCATAAGTCAACCCCCTCATCTCCAGAACCAACCTAGTGAACCTTCTCTGAACAACCTCCAATGCAAGTATATCCTTCCTTAAATACGGAGACCAAAACTGTATGCAGTACTCCAGGTGTGGCCTTTATAGTTGTAGCAGGACTTCCCTGCACTTATACTCTATCCCCCTTGCAATAAATGCCAACATTCCATTTGCCTTCTTCATTACTTGCTGTACCTGCAGACTAACCTTTTGTGTTTCATGCTCAAGGATAAGGTTGCAATTCTTGAGCACATAGCATAATAGTGCAGCACAAGATCTTCTGTGGAAAGAACTCAGGTGCCTGCTGTCATTCAAAAGTAGTATTTAATCATTCTAATCATAAGTTGTAAATTAATCTTTGTACAAAAGCAACATACTACTCCCGACGAGTTCAGTTCAACAGAACCTCATTACCATGGGAGCACAAACAATTCAACGTTCTAACAATGCAAACCAAAATGCACTGTAAAACAAACCTCTTGCAGATCAGAAAAACCTGATTTATTTGCAATCAATTATTTCTCAACCGTAAAGCCACTGGTTAAGTAAAATTGAATGTAATTCTTAATGGCTCAGCAAGGATATGTAGTGAGTACCTGAGCCATAAAGGCATCATTGATTCCCAGGACCTTCCTGCCCATAGTGGAGCTCAGCAGTTGAAGAATGGTCACTCTGATTTTGCCTGCGACGTGCCATAGGGCAGCTGGCACCTGTGGAACTATGGCCCAGGAAGCAGTCAAGACTTTGGGAAGGGAGGAAGTTGCGAGAAATTGGAAACTCATCGTTAAATTGGCACTTACATTGGCAACTCCCTCCGTTTGTAGGGTCTCCATAGTAACCAGAGATGCAAGTTTCACAGTGATTGCCAGTCGTCAAGTCTTCACACTTCTCACAGGTGCTTTCATTAACACACTTGCTATGACCATTACACTGACAAGCTAAGGGACACAATAATAAAAACGTTGTCAGTCCATGTGTGATATACAATGGCAAACACCAGTTCCTTCTCCTCCCCCCACACATCTCCCATTTCCCCTCGGACTGCATGCACAGGAATGAACAGTTTGTACTTGTCTGCGATCAGTCTTTACTAACCTGGACACGGGATAAAGGACCAATTGTATTTTGTTTCTGCTGGGCACATGCTGACATTCAAAATAGGTGCATAGTGGGTATTTACTGTGGGGATTTTCACTGGTCCTCGGTAAGATCCTTCTAAGCACTGTCCCTTTCCTGTATTGCTGGGGTCAGTACACCATCCGCATCCTGGCTGCTCCAAGCAATGACTGCATGTACGATAACCAGAACAATTCTCAGCTAAGACAACAGAAAAGACATTCATCAAAAGTATGTTCTGATTCCGCCTTCATCTGCAATTCCACACAAATATTTACATTACTCATGTATAAGACAGCAGGGCAATGTACGAACATAAGAAATAGGAGCAGGAGTAGGCCATTTTGCCCCTCGAGTCTGCTCCGTCATTCAATAAGATCATGGCTGATCAGATCCTGGCCTCAACTCCACTTCCCTGCCCGCTCTCCATAACCCTAGTCTCCCTTATCATTCAAAAATCTGTCTATCTCTACCTTTAAAGTATATTCAATGACCTAGCCTCTAGAGCTCTCCAGGGTAGAGAATTCCACAGATTTACAACCCTCAGAAGAAATTCCTCCTCATTTCCGTTTTAAATGGACGACCCCTTATTCTGACACTATGGCCCCTAATTATAAATTTCCCCACGAGAAAAAACATCCTCTCTGCAAATACCCTGCCAAGCCCCCTCATAATCTTATATATTTCAATAAGATCACCTCTCATTCTTTAAAACTCCAAGGAGTATAGGCCCAACCTGCTCAACCTTTCTTCATAAGATAACCCCTTCATCACAGGAATCAACCTCGTGAACATTCTCTGAACTGCCTCCAATGCAAGTATATCCCTCCTTAAATAAGGAGGCCAAAACTGTACGCAGTACTCCAGGTGTGGGCTCACCAACAGTTGTAGCAGGAGTTCTCTGCGTTTATACTCTATCCCCCTTGCAATAAAGGCCAACATTCCAGTTACCTTCCTAATTACCTGCATGCAAATTTCTTGTACAAGGCCCCTTTGCACCTAAGCATTTTGTAATCTCTCTCCATTTAAATTATAATTTGCTTTTTTATTTTCCAATCAAAATGCAAAACCTCACACTTTCCCACATTATACTCCATCTGCCAATTTTTGCCCACTCATTTCGCCCATCTATATCCCTTTGCAGATTATTTGCATCCTCCTCACAACTTGCTTTCCCATCCATTTATGCATCATCGGCAAATTTGGCTACATTACAGTCGGTCCTTTTATCCCAGTCGTTAATATAGAGATTGTAAATAGTTGAGGCCCAAGTACTGATCCCTGCAGCACCCCACTAGTTAGTTTGCCAACCTGAAAATGACCCATTGATCCTGAGTCTCTGCTTTCTGTTAGTGAGCCAATCCTCTATCCATGCTAATATATTATCCCCAACCCATGAGCTCTTATCTTGTGCAGTAACCTTATGTGGCAGCTCATCAAGTGCCTTCTAGAAATCCAAATACACGACATCCATTGGTTCCCCTTTATCCACCCTGCTAGAGGCATATATATTGACCAGAAAAAGCAGCAAACCTGAGGACTGGGAGAAATTTAGAATTCAGCAGAGGACGACAAAGGGTTTAATTAGGAGGGGGGAAATAGAGTATGAGAGTAAGCTTGCTGGGAACATAAAAACTGACTGCAAAAGCTTCTACAGATATGTGAAGAGAAAAAGATTAGTGAAGACTAATGTAGGTCCCTTGCAGTCAGAATCAGGGGAATTCATAATGGGGAACAAGGAAATGGCAGACCAGTTGAACAAATACTTTGGTTCTGTCTTCACTCAGGAAGACACGAATAACCTCCCGTGGGTCAAGCGAGAAGGGGGAACTGAGGGAAATCCTTATTAGTCAGGAAATGGTGTTAGGGAAATTGAAGGGACTGAAGACCGATAAATCCCCAGGGCCTGATAGTCTGCATCCCAGAGTACTTAAGGAAGTGGCCCTAGAAATACTTGATGCATTGGTGGCCATTTTCCAACATTCCATGGATTCTGGTTCAGTTCCTATGGATTGGAGGGTAGCTAATGTAACCCCATTTTTTAAAAAAGGAGGGAGAGAGAAAACAGGGAATTATAGACCGGTTAGCCTGACATCGGTAATGAGGAAAATGCTGGAATCAATTAAAGATTTAATAGCAGCGCAGTTGAAAAGCAGTGACAGGATCGGTCTAAGTCAGCATGGTTTTATGAAAGGGAAATAATGTTCGACAAATTTTCTGGAGTTTTTTTGAGAATGTAACGAGTAGAGTTAATAAGGGAGAACCAGTGGATGTAATGTATTTGGACTTTCAAAAGGCTTTTGGACAAGGTCCCACAAGGGATTAGTGTGCAAAACTACAGCACATGGTATTGGGGGTAATGTATTGACCTGGATAGAGAACTGGTTGGCAGAGAGGAAGCAAAGAGTGGGAATAAACGGGTCCTTTTCAGAATGGCAGGCAGTGACTAGTGGGTGCCGCAAGGTTCAGTGCTGGGACCCCAGCTATTTACAATATACATTAATGATTTAGACGAAGGAATTGAAGGTAATATCTTCAAGTTTGCAGATGATACGAAGCTGGGTGGCAGTGCGAGCTGCAAGGAGGATGCTAGGAGGCTGCAGGGGGACTTGGACAGGTTAGGTGAATGGGCAAATGCATGGCAGATGCAGTATAAATGTAGATAAGTGTGAGGTTATCCACTTTGGTGGCAAAAACAGGAAGGCAGATTACCTGAATGGTGACCGATTAGTAAAAGTAAAGGTGCAACGAGACCTGGGTGTCATGGTACATCAGTCATTGAAGGTTGGCATGCAGGTACAGCAGGCAGTAAAGAAAGCAAATGGCATGTTGGCCTTCATAGCGAGGGTATTTGAGTATAGAAACATAGAAAATAGGTGCAGGAGCAGGCCATTCAGCCCTTCTAGCCTGCACCGCCATTCAATGAGTTCATGGCTGAACATGAAACTTCAGTACCCCCTTCCTGCTTTCTCGCCATACCCCTTGATCCCCCGAGTAGTAAAGACTTCATCTAACTCCCTTTTGAATATATTTAGTGAATTGGCCTCAACTACTTTCTGTGGTAGAGAATTCCACAAGTTCACCACTCTCTGGGTGAAGAAGTTTCTCCTCATCTCGATCCTAAATGGCTTACCCCTTATCCTTAGACTGTGACCCCTGGTTCTGGACTTCCCCAACATTGGGAACATTCTTCCTGCATCCAACCTGTCCAAACCCGTCAGAATTTTAAACGTTTCTATGAGGTCCCCTCTCACTCTTCTGAACTCCAGTGAATACAAGCCCAGTTGATCCAGTCTTTCTTGATAGGTCAGTCCCACCATCCTGGGAATCAGTCTGGTGAATCTTCGCTGCACTCCCTCAATAGCAAGAACGTCCTTCCTCAAGTTAGGAGACCAAAACTGTACACAATACTCCAGGTGTGGCCTCACCAAGGCCCTATACAACTGTAGCAATACCTCCCTGCCCCTGTACTCAAATCCCCTCGCTATGAAGGCCAACATGCCATTTGCTTTCTTAACCGCCTGCTGTACCTGCATGCCAACCTTCAATGACTGATGTACCATGACACCCAGGTCTAGCTGCACCTTCCCCCTTCCTAATCTGTCACCATTCAGATAATAGTCTGTCTCTCTGTTTTTACGACCAAAGTGGATAACCTCACATTTATCCACATTATACTTCATCTGCCACGCATTTGCCCACTCACCTAACCTATCCAAGTCATTCTGCAGCCTCATAGCATCCTCCTCGCAGCTCACACTGCCACCCAACTTAGTGTCATCCGCACATTTAATCCCCTCGTCTAAATCATTAATGTACAATGTAAACAGCTGGGGCCCCAGCACAGAACCTTGCGGTACCCCACTAGTCACTGCCTGCCATTCTGAAAAGTACCCATTTACTCCTACTCTTTGCTTCCTGTCTGACAACCAGTTCTCAATCCACGTCAGCACACTATCCCCAATCCCATGTGCTTTAACTTTGCACATTAATCTCCTGTGTGGGACCTTGTCGAAAGCCTTCTGAAAGTCCAAATATACCACATCAACTGGTTCTCCTTTGTCCACTTTACTGGAAACATCCTCAAAAAATTCCAGAAGATTTGTCAAGCATGATTTCCCTTTCACAAATCCATGCTGACTTGGACCTATCATGTCACCATTTTCCAAATGCGCTGCTATGACATCCTTAATAATTGATTCCATCATTTTACCCACTACTGAGGTCAGGCTGACCGGTCTATAATTCCCTGCTTTCTCTCTCCCTCCTTTTTTTAAAAAGTGGGGTTACATTGGCTACCCTCCACTCCATAGGAACTGATCCAGAGTCAATGGAATGTTGGAAAATGACTGTCAATGCATCCGCTATTTCCAAGGCCACCTCCTTAAGTACTCTGGGATGCAGTCCATCAGGCCCTGGGGATTTATCGGCCTTCAATCCCATCAATTTCCCCAACACAATTTCCCGACTAATAAAGATTTCCCTCAGTTCCTCCTCCTTACTAGACCCTCTGACCCCTTTTATATCCGGAAGGTTGTTTGTGTCCTCCTTAGTGAATACCGAACCAAAGTACTTGTTCAATTGGTCTGCCATTTCTTTGTTCCCCGTTATGACTTCCCCTGATTCTGACTGCAGGGGACCTACGTTTGTCTTTACTAACCTTTTTCTCTTTACATACCTATAGAAACTTTTGCAATCCGCCTTAATGTTCCCTGCAAGCTTCTTCTCGTACTCCATTTTCCCTGCCCTAATCAAACCCTTTGTCCTCTGCTGAGTTCTAAATTTCTCCCAGTCCCCAGGTTCGCTGCTATTTCTGGCCAATTTTATGCCACTTCCTTGGCTTTAATACTATCCCTGATTTCCCGAGATAGCCACGGTTGAGCCACCTTCCCTTTAGGAGCAGGGAGGTTTTACTGCAGTTATGCAGGGCCTTGGTGAGACCACACCTTGAGCATTGTGTGCAGTTTTGGTCTCCTAATGTGAGGAATAACATTCTTACTATTGAGGGAGTGCAGCGAAGGTTCACCACACTGATTCTTGGGATGGCAGGACTGACATATGAAGACAGACTGGGTCGACTAGGCTTATATTCGCTGGAGTCTGGAGGAATGAGAGGGGATCGCGTGGAAAGGTGGAGCCTTCTGACGGGATTGGATAGGTTGGATGTTCCCGATGTTGGGGAAGTCCAGAACCAGGGGGGGGTCACAGTCTAAGAATAAGGGGTAAGCCATTTAGGACAGAGATGAGAAACTTCTTCACTCAGAGAATTGTGAACCTGTGGAATTCCCTGCCGCAGAAAGTTGTTGAGGTCAGTTCGTTAGATATATTCAAAAGGGACTTAGATGTGGCCCTTACCACTGAAGGGATCAAGGGGTATGGAGAGAAAGCAGGAATGGGGTATTGAAGTTGCAGGATCAGCCATGGTCATATTAAATGGTGGTGCAAGCGCGAAGAGCCGAACGGCCTACTCCTGCACCTACTTTCTATGCTCGTTACATCCTCCAGGAACGGCAGCAAATTTGTCAAACATGATTTCCCTTTCATAAAACCGTGCCAACTCTGCTTGACTGCATTATGCTTTTCTAAATGTCCTGCTACTGCTTCCTTAATAATGGACCCTGGCATTTTCCCAATGACAGATGTTAGGCTAACTGGTTTATAGTTTCCTGCTTTCTGTCTCCCTCCTTTCTTACGGATGCAGGGCAACATATGAGGGCAAAGTGTAATCAGACAAAACTTGTCCAGAAATCAGACAAGAATTGACACTGGGCCAACTATTTACAATCTATATTAATGACTTGGATGAAGGGGCAGTGTGTAACACAGCCAAGTTTGCTGATGATAAAGATGGGTGGGAAAGCAAATTGTGAGGACACAAAAAAATCTGCAAAGAGATGTAGACAGGCTAAGTGGTTGGGCAAAAAAATTGGCAGATGGAGTATAATGTGGGAAAATAATGTGGGAAAATATGAGGTTATCCACTTTGGCAGAAAAAAAATTGAAAAGCAAATTATAATTTAAATGGAGAAAAATTGCATAGTGCTGCGGTACAGAGGGATCTGGGGGTCCTTGTGCATGAAACACAAAAAGTTAATATACAGGTACAGCAAGCAATCAGGAAGGCAAATGGAATGTTGCAGAATAGAGTATAAAAGCAGATAAGTCTTGCTACAACTGTACAAGGTATTGGTGAGGCCATACCTAGAGTACTGTGTACAGTTTTGGTCTCCGTATTTAAGGAAGGATATACTTGCATTGGAGACTGTTCAGAGAAGGTTCACTAGGCTGATTTATGAAGATAGGTTGAGTAGGTTGGACCTATACTCATTGGAGTTCAAAAGAATGAGGGGTGATCTTATCGAAACATAAGATAATGAAGGGGCTCAACAAGGTGGATGCAGAGAGGGTATTTTCACACATAGGGGAAACTAAAATGAGGGGACATAGAGTCAGAATATTTAAAACTGAGGTGAGGAGGAATTTCTTCTCAGAGTGTTGTAAATCTGTGGAATTCTCTGCCCCAGAGAGCTGTAGAGGCTGAGTCATTGAATATATTTAAGATGGAGATAGACAGATTTTTGAGCCTTAAAGGGTTATGGGGAGCGGGCAGCGAAGTGGAGCTGAATCCATGATCAGATCAGCCATGATCTTATTAAATGGCAGAGCCGGCTCAAGGGGCCAAATGGCCTACTCCTGCTCCTATTTCTTGTGTTATGTTCTTAAAGGAGCAGATATTAGGAGGCATACTAAAAGCCTGGTCGGAGGTAAAATTTAAGGAGGGTCTGAAAATTGGTGGGGTGGTTTAGGGAAGTGAAGATGGCTTAAAGCACAAATCTTGGACCATTTGGTTGTCCCTGATAATATTGCTTCCATTGGCTCAGCATCCAAATTCCTCATTTACGCCTCTGTGAACCATTGCAGGACTTTTACTACATTCAAGATGATATATAATTGCAAGGTGTCGGCGTTGATGTCATAAGGCTTGTAAACAGTTCGTCAGATGGTCGAGGCAGAAACCCTCATCGCATATAACATGTACAGGTTTGACCTCCCTTATCCGGGACTCCCTTATCTGGCAGCACCCCTCGTCCGGCATGATTCTGCTGGTTGGGGGTGCACCACCAGCCCGACCTCCATCCCGACTTTGGGGCCGCGCCGACACTCGGCCCGCTGACACTTCGCGGCCCGCCAACAGTAGAGCAGAAATCCATCACTTTTTGTAATGCTCTGGTTCAGAGTCTCCATGGTTCAGAGTCTCCAAACCAGCCTACTGACAAACTAGAGATTGTAGTGCCTGTTATGGAGTGCACCCATTCTTGCGACATGCACACACCATAATTGCTTAATCGCACAGAACTTCGAATGCAGCTTAGCAAGAATCAAGTCTTCGACACCAAGTATACGCAGGGGTACTGCTGGAGTTTAACCAGAATCCTGGTAAGTTTCCCACTGCCTTTCCATCCGAGACCATCCTACCTACGTTGCAAAGTTATCTGGAGCTGAGTGAGCAGAACCACAGCCACCACCGACAGGTCTCCCCATCCATGTCCCATCTATAGGCCAGGCCAGCTGGTCAAGCAACAGTGGAAGCAAGTATTGTGGACCTGCCTAGCTGAGGTATTAAGAGTACAAATTGCCAATAAGGATCAACTTTTTTCCCCATTACCAAGGCTCATAATTTTTACAGTAAAGAAACTCTGCATCTAAGTTCATATCATAACAGGAGGTATCCAACTATGTATTGCTTTTATATTTCCTCCAACCAGCAATGCGAATATAAAGGTAAAGGATGATAGGTAATCATAATTGCTACTTGATGAGTCTAACATTGTTTATGCTTAAACACATATAGAATGTTTTAAACTAATTTTTACAGCATTGCTTATCTACTTTCAAAAAAAAAACTTTGAACAGTTGTCAAAAAAGTCACAATATATGGGTTTATCAATCTAGTTTCCTTTGACAAGTCAGCTTTTAAATTTCATGGGGCACATGGGTGGCTCGTGGTTAGACACCAGTTTTTCTGCTTGAACCCAGACAGATGGAATGGAATAAGATGATAATAAGTAGGAGACTAAGGGACCGAAATTGCCGTTTCGGGGCGGTAACCTTCCGGGCCCGAAGCAGAAGTCCCGCATTCAATTGGGTGATGCGCCCCTCTAACGAGATGGAGCGCTGCTTCAGGCGCTCTGCCTCGTTGGAACGGCGCTCCCGGAGCTTCAGCGCGGCGCTGAGTTCAGCTCCGCGTAGCACTAATGCGCTACAACGCCCCACCCCTTCTGTTAAACGGGAGGGCCACTGCGCACTCTACAGACCCTTTGGTGCCCGCCACTGGGCCACCAGAGATGTGCTTGACTGGACCAGCGGCCCGGCACCCAAAAGGTAGTGCCGGGCTGTATGATGGCAGCCTGGTCGAGGCGAAGGCTGCAAATGTTGGGCCGAATGAACAGTTGGACGACAAAATAAAATGGCGACCTGGGGCGCACATGGTCTCCCCTTTAAAGGGAGCCTCGGGCGAATGTCAGCTCCCTGCAATCCTGGCGCTGAATTGGCCCGCGCCAGCCTCGTGGCCCATGGGGAAATTTCACCCCCGTGGGACGCACGGCAATGACATGCCGGCTCGGGGGGGGGCTAACAGATGGGTGCGGTGCTATTGGCAAATCGGACTCAAAATTTCTGGGGCAATTCCGCCCGAGACGCGACCGCCGTCCGCCCGTCCCCGGGCGAAAAGGCCATTGCGGCCCGGCAGTGCCTCCCGGGGCGCAAAACCAGGGCAATTTCGGCCCGTAAGAGTCCTCCATGAAAGAAGATGGGTTTGAGCCGTTTCAACCCAATTCCCCACAGGCATGGACACACTGCACAAAACTGCCACTAGTTTGTCATTAAACCAGCAGTCTCACCAGAAATGGTCACAATATGTGTGATGTGATAAATGGAAATGATACAAGAGATATCTTGGCACTTGGAGCTGAAGTTCGCCATTAGTGCTGCATAACTTCAATTCAACCATGGCCTGGAGGTACTTGGTGATGACACTGGGTGTCCGTATTAGTGTCACATTTCAACAATGACATCCCTCACCTTGAGCACAAAATTAACACTGCAGAATGGGAGGGGGGGGGGGGGGCAGTTTACACGCATTGCTAAACCCTTTCAAAATCAAAAATTTTGAGTGTATCAACCTCTGCATAAAATTGATGGAGGAGAAAGCATCAAGCCAGTTATTCATAGAATCATAGAAATTTACGGCATAGAAGGAGACAATTCGACCCATCATGTCTGTGCCAGCCGAAGAAGAGCTATCCAGCCTAATCCCACTTTACAGCTCCTGGTCTGCGGCCTCGTAGATTACGACACCTTAATTGCATATCCAATGTAATGAGTGTTTCTGCCTTTCAGGCAGAGAGTTCAGACACCCACCACCCACTGGGTGAAAAAGTTCTCAACTCCCTTCTAATTATTCTACCAACTACTTGAAATCTACGCACCCTGGGTATTGACCCCACTGCTAAGGGAAAGAAGTCCTTCCTATCCACTCTTATCAAGCACCCTCATAATTTTATACACCTCAACCAAGTCATCCCTCAGCCTCTTCTGTCCCAAAGAAAACAACCCCAGCCTCAAGCTGAAATTCTCCAATACTGGAAACATACTTGTAAATCTCCTCTGTACCCTTTCCAGTGCAATCACATCTTTGCTGTGATGTGGCGACTAGAACTGTACACAGTACTCTCGCTGTGGCCCAAGTAACATTTTATACAGTTCAAGCATAACCTCCCTGCTCTTACAATATATGCCTCGACTATTAAAGGAAAGTACCCCTTTTGCAAAAGGTAGAAAGGAGATAAGGAAAGGTGGAGGGCAGAGAAACCAAAGGCAAAAATCAAAAAGGGCCACATTACATCATTCTAAAAGGACAAAGTGTTAAAAAAAACAAGCCTGAAGGCTCTGTGTCTCAATGCGAGGAGCATTCGTAATAAGGTGGATGAATTAACTGCGCAGATAGCTGTTAACAGATATGATGTAATTGGGATTACGGAGACATGGCTCCAGGATGACCAAGGCTGGGAACTCAACATCCAGGGGTATTCAATATTCAGGAAAGATAGACAGAAAGGAAAACTGGGTGGGGTAGCATTGCTGGTTAAAGAGGAGATTAACGCAATAGTAAGGAAGGACATTAGCTTGGATGATGTGGAATCTGTATGGGTAGAGCTGCGGAACACCAAAGGCAGAAAACGCTAGTGGGAGTTGTGTACAGACCACCAAACAGTGTTGGTGAGGTTGGGGATGGTATTCAACAGGAAATTAGGGATGCGTGCAAGAATTTATGAAAGGGAAATCATGCTTGGCAAACCTTCTAGAATTTTTTGAGGATGTAACTGGTAGAGTGGACAAGGGAGAACCAGTGGATGTGGTGTATTTCAAAAGGCTTTTGACAAGGTCCCACACAAGAGATTCGTGTGCAAAATTAAAGCACATGGTATTGGGGGTAATTATTGACGTGGATAGAGAACTGGTTGGCAGACAGGAAGCCAAGAGTAGGAATAAACAGGTCCTTTTCAGAATGGCAGGCAATAACTAGTGGGGTACTGCAAGGTTCAGTGCTGAGACCCTAACTATTTACAAGATACATTAATGATTTAGACGAAGGAATTGAATGTAATATCTCCAAGTTCGCAGATGACGCTAAGCTGGGTGGCAGTGTGAGCTGTGAGGAGGATGCTAAGAGGCTGCAGGGTGACTTAGGCAGGTGGGCAAATGCATGGCAGATGCAGTATAATGTAGATAAATGTGAGGTTATCCACTTTGGTGGTAAAAACAGGAAGGCAGAATATCTGAATGGTGACAGATTAGGAAAAGGGGTGGTACAACCAGACCTGGGTGACATGAAAGTTGGCATGCAGGTACAGCAGGTGGTGAAGGCGGCAAATGGCATGTTGGCCTTCATAGCGAGATGATGAGTATAAGAGCAGGGAGGTCTTACTGCAGTTGTACAGGGCCTTGGTGAGGCCACACTTTGAATATTGTGTAGAGTTTTGGTCTCCTAATCTGAGGAAGGACATTTTTGCTATTGAGGGAGTGCAGCGAAGGTTCACCAGACTGATTCCCGGGATGGCAGGACTGATATATGAAGAAAGACTGGATCGACTAGGCTCATATTCACTGGAATTTAGATGAATGAGAGGGGATGTCATAGAAACATAAAATTCTGACGGGATTGAACAGGCTAGATGGAGGAAAAATGTTCCTGAAGTTGGGGGAGTCCAGAACCAGGGGTCACAGTCGAAGGATAAGGAATAAGCCATTTAGGACCATGATGAGGAGAAACTTCTTCACCCAGAGAGTGGTGAACCTGTGGAATTCTCTGCCACAGAAAGTTGTTGAGGCCAATTCGTTAGATATATTCAAAAGGGAGTTAGATGTGGCCCTTATGGCTAAAGGGATCAAGGGTTATGGAGAGAAAGCAGGAATGGGGTACTGAAGTTGCAGGATCAGCCAAAGGGCCGAATAGTCTACTCCTGCACTTTATCGACCTGATCTGCTACCTTCAGGGATCTGTGCACATGCACTACAAGGTCCCTCTGTTCATAGAATCATAGAAATTTACAGCACGGAAGGTGGCTATTTCGGCCCATCGTGTCCACGTCGGCCGACCAAGAGCTTTTCTAAGTATTTTTTAAATGTGGTGAGGGTTTCTGTCTCTACCATGCTTTCAGGCAGTGAGTTCCAGATCCCCACTAGCCTCTGGGTGAAAAATTTCCCCTCATATCTCCTTTAAACCTCCCCCCAATTATTTTAAATCTATGCCCCCTGGTTGTTCATCCCTCTGACAAGGGAACAGGTCCTTCCGATCCACTCTATCCAGGCCCCTCAATTTTATACACCTCAATCAGGCTGTTCCTCTACACTGCTCAGTATCCCATCATTTATTGTGTATTCCCCTGCCTTGTTAGCCCTCCACAAATGCATTACCCCACACTTGTCCGGTTTGAATTCCATGTGTCACTTTTCTGACCAGTTCATTGATATCTTTCTGCAGTCGACATCTTGTTCCTCACCATCAACCACACGACCAATTTTAATATCATCTGTAAACTTCTTAATCATCCCCCCTACACTGAAGTCTAAATCATTGATGTATACCAAAAAGCAAGGGACCTTGGACTAAGCTCTGCGGAACCCCACTGGAAACAGCTTTCCAGTCACAAAAACATCAGTCAACCATCACCCTTAGCTGCCTACCACAGTCAATTTTTGGATCCAACTTGCCACTTTTCCTTGGATCCCGTGGGCTTTTATTTTTCTGACCATTCTGAGGATGCATTAAAAACCCAATTTTATTTAGTAGGTTTCCCAGAATCCCCTCATTGGGGGGAAAATTGCCGTCAGAGGCTTCCTTCGTACGAACGCCGAAAAAAATCGACCAAAGTACCTCGTGGTCCCAGAGGAACATAGGATTCTGGTCGGAGGCCGAGATTCGCTGCGCAGCACATGCGAAGATGTTTTTGACATACGTACAAGCTGAAGTCACTTGGTCTGAACCACCAATCACGTGGCAGTATTCTCATTGATAAAAATGGGAGCCGTTTGTACGGACTCATAAGAACATAAGAATTAGGAACAGGAGTAGGCCATCTAGCCCCTCGAGCCTGCTCCGCCATTCAACAAGATCATGGCTGATCTGGCCGTGGACTCAGCTCCACTTACCCGTCCGCTCCCCGTAACCCTTAATTCCCTTATTGGTTAAAAATCTATCGATCTGTGACTTGAATACATTCAATGAGCTAGCCTCAACTGCTTCCTTGGGCAGAGAATTCCACAGATTCACAACCCTCTGGGAGAAGAAATTCCTTCTCAACTCGGTTTTAAATCGGCTCCCCCTTATTTTGAAGCTGTGCCCCCTAGTTCTAGTCTACCCGACCAGTGGAAACAACCTCTCTGCCTCTCTCTTGTCTGTCCATTTCATGATTTTAAATGTTTCTATAAGATCACCCCTCATCCTTCTGAACTCCAACAAGTAAAGACCCAGTCTACTCAATCTATCATCATAAGGTAACCCCCACATCTCCGGAATCAGCCTCGTGAATCGTCACTGTACCCAGTCCAAAGCTTGTATATCCTTCCTTAAGTAAGGTGACCAAAACTGCATGCAGTACTCCAGGTGCAGCCTCACCAATACCCTTTACAGTTGCAGCAGGACCTCCCTGCTTTTGTACTCCATCCCTCTCGCAATGAAGGCCAACATTCCATTCGCCTTCCTGATTACCTGTTGCACCTGGGCCAATTGTGGAGCAGTGGAGGCGTGGCCTAAACAGTTGGAGCTGTGAGCAGTGAGAGAAGGAGCTGCTGCTTTTGCTCCTGGCTGGGCCTGTGAATCAGCCGGAGAGGGGGGGGGGGGGGGGAGGGGAGGGGGGGGAGGGGGGAGAGTGGGGAGGGGGGAGGGGGGGGGAGGGGGAGGGGGGAGGGGGGAGGGGGGAGGGGGAGGGGGGGAGGGGGAGGGGGAGGGGAGGGGGGGGGGGGAGGGGGAGGGGGGAGGGGGAGGGGAGGGGGAGGGGGGGGAGGGGGAGGGGGGAGGAGGGAGGGGGAGGGGGGAGGGGGGGAGGGGGGGGGGAGGGAGGGAGGGG